>NC_081410.1:213990414-214290830 GCF_030272615.1 Cryptomeria japonica | reverse complement strand
TAGGGCTCTTGCTCTAAGGCAACAACTACTTCATATCAAAATGAAAGAAGAAGACTCAATCATGGTCTACTTCATGAAGATCAATGAACTGAAGGATAAGCTAAGTACTCTTGATTGCCAAATTTCAGATAAAGATCTTGTTATGATTGCATTAAATGGTCTACTTGATGAATGGGAACCATTCATTCATAGCATTGGTGGAAAAGCTAAATGACCCAACTTTGAGCGTCTTCAATTTGATTGCATTGAAGAGGAATCTCGAATTGAGGTAAGAGGAAAACTCAAGAACTCTCACAAAGATGATAATCATGTTTTCACAGCTAAGTCTAGGAAAGGTGGGCATTGGAAGAAAGAAAAGAGAAGCAAAGATTTTAGATCCTCTTCCTACGATCCAAGGAAGAAGTCAAGAGATTCCTCCCATATTCGTTGTTTCAGATATGATAAGTATGGTCACTATGCTAGAGATTGTCAGAATGATTCTAAGGAAAGGGAAGCCAATTTAAATGAAGTCACTGAACAAAATGAGGACTATCATCTTATCTCTGTTCTATCAAGCAACGTTCCTACGGACAATGATACTTGGATAATTGATAGTGGAACCTCCAGACACATCTCAGGTTACCGTGAGCGTCTTTCAAATATGATAGAAAAGGATACCAACCTTCATGTGGTAATCGGTGATGATGCTTGATATTCGGTAAAAGGTTTTGGTACTACTTCCTTAAAACTAGATTATGGTATTTCCTTACAACTCAGTGATATTCTTTTTGTACATGGAATTAAAAGAAATCTTATTTCCATTTTTGCTTTAGAAAAGGGTTTGCAAATAGCATTTTCTGAAGGGAAAGTACTTGCTTGGTCTAAGAAATCTAGTTTCAAATGTGCTCGTGTTATTGGAAATAGATGTGATAGTTTGTATAAGCTTGCAGCTAACCCAATTCAAGTTCTCATTCATGAGGCTCCTGAATCATGCGAGCTATGGCATAGAAGGCTTGGACATCTACACTTTCAAGCTCTTCCCACTCTTGGTAAAATGGTTAAAGGTATGCCTAAAATTAGTTTATCTCATGATGATGCTTGTAAAGGTTGTGCAATGGGTAAGAATGTGAAGAGCCCATTTCATAAAAGTGATAGTAGAGCTAAAGAAAAGTTAGAGCTTATTCATTCAGATTTATGTGGTCCTATGTCTGTAGCATCTCCTAGCGGTTTCCTTTATTATGTTATCTTCATAGATGATTTTTCTAGGAAAACATGGATTTACTTTCTTAAAGCTAAAGAGTCTGAAGAAGTCTTAAATAGATTTAAAGAATTCAAAGCCTTGGTTGAAAATACTTATGGAAAACGAATTAAATGTTTAAGGTCTGACAATGGAGGTGAGTACACCTCAGGTAGTTTTCATGATTTCTGTATTGAGACAGGAATTGAGAGGGAGTTCTGTGTTCCCTACAATCCTCAGCAAAATGGAGTTGCTGAAAGAAAGAACATGCCCATTGTTGAAGCTGCAAGAGCCATGTTTTATGATCAAGACCTGCAACCCTTCATATGGGCAGAGGCATCCAAAACAACAATTTACATTTAGAATAGATGTCCTCATCGTGCTCTAAAGAATATAACCCCTGAAGAAGCCTTTACAAGAATCAAACCCGACATCAACCACTTAAGGATCTTCGGGAGCCCTGTGTATGTTCATGTGCCTAAGGAAAAACGAACCCAGTTGGATCCCTCTGGAAAGAAAGGCATCTTAGTAGGATACAATGAATCTTCCAAAGCCTTCAAGATCTACATTTTAGGTCAAAGGTATGTTGAGGTAAGTAGAGATGTAACTTTTGAAGAAGATATTGCATTCAAAAGATCTAAAGGTTCATTATCTGATAATGATGATATTGTGATTGAAAATCAAGAATCAAATGTTGATACTAACCCTGAGATGCAGAAGGAGTTCATTGACCTCCCGAATCAGGAAGTTCAGGATGATCCAATAGAACCCATGGACTCTATAGATATACGTAAGGATATTGTGGTCATCAAAAGAGGCCACTTTGGGTTAGAAACACCATTCAAGATGTTGAAGGATTTGCTGCTCCCAGAAGAATCTTCAGAGATAGAAAGAGACCTCAAAATCATGCCAACTACGTTTCTATAATGCACAACATCATTGAGTCTGAACCTCACGATGTCAAAAAAGCTATGACTCATCATATTTGGAAATTAGCCATGTTTCCTCTAAATGGTTATTTAAAATTAAGCATAATGCTGATGGTAGTATTGAAAAATATAAAGCTAGATTTGTAGCTTGTGGTTTTTCTCAAAATGAAGGAATGGATTATGAGGAAACACTCGCTCTTGTTGCTAGATATACTTCTATTAGATCTATAATAGCTATTGCTACAGCTAAAGGTTGGGAGCTGCATCAAATGGATGTTAAGACAACTTTCCTCAATGGTGTTATTGAGGAAGAAGTCTATATTGAGTAACCAGAAGGTTATGTAATCCATAAAAGAGATTCTCATGTTTGCAGGTTGAAGAAAACCTTATATGGGCTCAAACAGGCTCCTCGTGCTTGGTATGAAAGAATTGATAAGTACCTACTAAGCTTAGGATATCGTAAGAATGATGCTGATGCTAACCTTTACTTGAAAATATGTAATGATGATATGCTAATTCTGGTTTTATATGTGGATGATTTATTTCTCACTGGTGAAAATAAACTGATCATGAGATGTAAGAAAGAATTAGCTTCATAATTTGTAATGAAGGCTTTAGGTCTAATGCATTACTTCCTAGGGTTAGAAGTATGACAAAAATCCAATGAAATTTTTCTAGGTCAAGGAAAATACACTATTGATATTTTGAAAAGATTTAGAATGGTGGACTGTAAACCTATGTCTACTCTTATGAAATCTAACTTAAAGAAGTTGAGTGTTTCTGCAGCTAACTCCGATTTTGCAGATCCATCTGAGTACAGGCAGTTGATTGGATCCTTGATGTATCTAGTCAATACTAGACCAAATATCTATTATGCTGTGAGTGCCCTCAGTCAGTTCATGAGCTTGCCTAAACTTGTTCACCTGGTTGTAGCCAAACACATTCTGAGATACCTGCGAGGCACTATTGGTTATGGGCTGAAGTATTCTCTTAATACCTCAATCTTCTTGGAAGGCTATCCAGATTCAGATTGGGCAGGAAGTGTCAAGGACATGAAAAGTACTTCGAGTATCTACTTCAGCTTGGGTTCTGCAATAATCTCTTGGGCATGTAGAAAACAATCTTCGGTAGCATTGAGTACTGTAGAAGCTGAGTACATTGCAACATCTGTTGCATCTAGAGAAGCAACGTGGCTTCACAAACTTCTTGTTGGATTATTTGGTCAACCTAGTGGTCCTACCACTATTCATTGTGATAATCAAAGCTGTATAAAGATGTCGATAAATCCTATGTTCCATGATAGGTCCAAGCATGTGGAAACTCATTATCACTTCATTCGGGATATGGTGCAAAGAGGCTCCATTCAGCTGAAGTATATTAGCACAAATGAACAGGTTGCAGATATTCTTACCAAACCCTTATCCAGAGTGAAGTTTGAATACTTCAGAGACAAACTTGGTATTGTGGAAAATGAAACCCTGGTTGAGAGGGAGTTTCAATCTCAGTGATTCTCTACTACAGAGTTTTGTCCATTCTTCGCCTGTGTGCAAGAATGGAAGGTTCCATTCTATGCTTGTGTGCTAGATGGAAAATTGTAATTATGTAAAGACCCACTTGTGTATTACACTTTCTATGCTTGTGTGCTAGAACCATCCTATGCTCGTGTGCTAGGTGGAAGATGTAATTCTATGCTTGTGTGCTAGATCCATTCTATGCTTGTGTGCTAGATGAAACTCTAAGGGTTCAGATTATGTATTCTCTTCTTCCCTAGTTAAGAGGGAGTATTGTTTGTAACTAGCAAAGGGGGTTCAGATTGCCTAAGGCAACATCCAAACCCCTAAAGGGTTGGGCCTCCCCTTTCCCAAGTTTAACGTGTAGGGCTAGACCCTTCACACCAAAGAGGGTAGCGTGCCCCTAAACAAGGCCAACCTTATAATGACATGCCACACTAAAACCTATATTGGCGCCAAACATAATTATCTAATTAAGGCCGACTTGAAGGTTATATGCTCATATAAATAAAGATCATTTGCCAAGATCAATTGAATCATCATTTGATGCAATCAACGAAATTCATCTGCTCCTTGGTGTGTGAAATTAATAGGTGAACTGGGCGAACTTATGCGAAGAAGACAAAGGTATTTTGGTGTTCCTAATTTCTGTTAAAGAGTGCATTAAAGAGCAGACTTGGTGAATTTAGAAGTGCAAATCTGATATGATAAGAAGGGTAGATCTGATAAGAGGTTGAAGATCCCAGATCTGAGTCACATGACTGGAGCTAGGTATTGTATTGTTACAATTTAAGATTGAATACATAATCTGACCTGTGGGTCTTTAGTGCTGGGTTTTTCCTCCTTGGAGGTTTTCCCGGGGTAATTTTGTTGGTCTCTTGTGCACTTGCTTTCTCTCTTTCATTTACTTGCTTATAATTTACTTAATTTTAATCTGAAATTAAATACTGAAAGTTTGATTGTTGGTCTGAGTCACAAAACTAACAATTATCACAGGTGCAATAATTTTAGTATCATGACATCCGACACATTCTGGGACAACAAATTAATGTAGTCAATCATAATATGATTGTTATCATGATTTCCGACACATTTCAGAACAACACTTAATGACAACAAATCAATAACTAAACATAACAAATTTAGTATCAAGATTTCCGACACATTCCGAGACAACAACTTAATGTAGTCAATCTTGATAACAGATCAGGCTATTGTGGAGGTCGTCACCTTACAATAGCGATCATACACATACATCACATGAAAGATCGTCACCTTTCATGACATAACACATACATGCAATATTGCATCCAAGATATTCATGAATATATCAAATTACATATGACTAAGATTCAATATCAAAAATTTCAATTATAATTTAGTCATACCAAGTTTACCTCTAAAGTACTCCACCTTCAACTTTGCAAGAGGTTTGGTGAATATGTCGAGACTTTGCTCTTTAGTGTTGATGTAGGTCAATTTGATAACATCTTTGTCTACCATATCTCTTATGTAATGGTAAGGAATTTCTATATGCTTGGATCGATTATGAAAAACTGGGTTTAGAGAAAGTTTGATGCAGCTTTGATTATTACAGCGAATCATAGTGGGGTTTAGGGGCTTTCCAAATAGTCCAACTAGCAATTTCCTTAGCCACACTGCTTCCCGAGCTCCCATGGAGGTAGCCATATATTTGACTTCAGTGGAACTCTGAGCAACTATTGACTGTTTTCTGCTAAACTAGGATATCATAGCCGATCCAAGACTAAAATAACACCCCATTGTACTTTTACGATCAATGGAACTGCCTGCCCAGTCGGAATCAGAATACCCTTGGAGATGTATCTCAACATTTTCATACTTCAGGCCAAGTCCAATAGTACCATGCAAGTATCTCAGAATATGCTTAGCAGCCATTAGGTGAATCTTCTTGGGTTCTCACATGAAATGACTTAACACATTAGTAGCGTAACAAATATCAGGGTGAGTGTTTACTAGCTACATAAGAGATCCGATAATTTATCTATAGTATGTAGGATCTGTAGGTTCTGACTCTACTGCTTCACTTTTGAGCTTATGAAGATTTGTTTACATTGGAGTGGATAGAGGTTTACAATCCATCATACCAAATTTGGTCAGGACATCATTGGTGTATTTTCCTTGATTTAGGAAAATATAGTTGTCTTTTTGCCATACTTCTAGACCTAGAAAATAGTGTAGAAGACCTAGATCCTTCATATCAAATTCAGCCACACGATCTTGTTTGCATTTTGCAATAAGATGATCTTCTCCTGTTATCAATAAGTCATCAACATAGAGAACAAGTATTAACATGTCACCATCCAATATTTTGAAGTATATGTTAGGATCTGCTTCATTTTTGGAATATCCTAGCTTGGAGAGATAACTATCTACCCTTTCATACCATGCCTTGGGAGTTTGCTTAAGGCCGTAGAGAGCTTTTTTTAGTCTACACACACAGAGGTTTCTATCATGTGTAGCAAAGCCTTCAGGATGTTCTATATATACTTCTTCCTCGGGTTGATTTAAAAAAAAAAAATCCACACAAAAAGGATCAATTACACCTATGGATGATTGACATTCATCCTTATTACATCATGCAAACTGAAAAAAAAAAAACTTGAAAGGAAAAAAAATCATGTTCATGTCTAGGTTCCCTGCACCATACTCCACAAGTTCAAAAGAAATCAAGTCCATTGAGTTGGCATGCTAATTTCGGCCTGCATGTCGTAAAAAGGCATTTTTTTTTTGAACTGCGTGTCAGGGCCATATGGCCTCGGACTGGAGAAAAAATGCCCCTAGAGGCTCAGGAGCCAAAAAATGTCAAGTTTTAAATGACCATAGGGGTTTTTGGGCTTTTTGAGCACGACGGTGAGGTCCATTTAGGCACAAAGTGCTCAGAAAAAGCCTATCCCTAGGTGCATAAATAAACTTCCTGAAACCCCAGATCTGCTTCCAAGCAAAAAATCTCAAAAACAAGAACATGTAGTTGCAGATCTGAAGCTTTGATACCATGTGAGAGTTGAGAAATACAACACCACAAGAGCCGAAATGATCTCTGCAAGCTGAATAACCTGTTGCAAGGTGAAGCAAGGAAGCAAATAACAGAAAAAACAATACACAAAAAATATGCTAAAAAAGATGAGAGCTCAATATTCACAAAATTTGTAATGTGATAATCCTCAATCTTACAATACAAAGAAAAGAGATAACCTCTAATAGGTCAAGAAACCCTAAAAAGGAAAACCTAGGCTTGCACATAATAATTAATTATTATGCACCTAAAGTTAGCTTAAGTGTAAAAGAGATAAATGAAACTTAAATAATTAAACAAATATTGTTTAATTAATCAAGTAAAGACTCGAATACTCTAACAGAGCAAATGTCTCTTCGTAATCAATTCTAGCCTTTTGAGAAAACCCTCTGGCAACGAATCTGGCTTTGTGTTTTTCAATACTACCATTTGGTGCATATTTGATTTTGAATAACCACTTTGAAGAGACAACTGATTTGTCTTTTGGTCTAAGTACAATGTCCCACACATCATTTTTTAAGATAGATTGGTATTCCTCAATCATTGCACTTTCCAAGCTTGTCATGTTAAAGCCTCTTCAACATTTAATGGTTCAAATTTTGTAAGCTCGGTCATGAGTGCAACATAGCATAATTGACTTCTTGTTTTCTTATTCTCTCTGAAGATTTCATCAGGTTCCACATTATTTTCTTCAATTAGCTTTCTTGCCCATAGTGGTCTTTTCTTGTTGTTAGGATTTTTAGCATTCTCAAAATTAGATGATTGAAGTTCATGATCTTCTATGCTATTCTCCCTCTGATTCTCAATTGTAAGATTTTCGTTTGATTCTGTGGTTTGATCATCTTCTGCACTTAGAGAGAGTTTATAAGCAGCATCTTCTTCAAATTTGACATCTCTACTGATTTTAATAGAACTTCGTCCTGGAATATAGACTCTGTATCCTTTAGTGGTTTCACTGTAGCCAACAAATATACCTTTCTTCCCGCAAGGTTCTAGTTTGGCCCTCTTTTCTTTAGGAACGTGAATATACACGTGGCAACCAAAGATTCTTAGATGGCTTAAATCTAGTTTATTCCCTATAAAGGCTTCTTCAGGTGTTATATTCTCTAGGATTGAATGAGGGCAACTGTTTTGAATGTACATAGCTGTATTTGAGGCTTCAAGCCAGAATGAGATGTAGATTTTGATCATGCATCATGGCTTTAGCGGCTTCGATGATGGTTTTGTTTTTCCTTTCTGCGACTCCATTCTGCTGAGGATTATAAGGTACTGTACACTCCCTCTTAATCCCAACAAAAATGCAGAATTCTTTAAAATTTTCAGAGATATATTCACCCCCATTATCTGATCTTAGAGTCTTTATTTTCTTCCGAGTCTGATTTTCCACTAAGGCTTTAAATTCTTTGAATTTTAATAACACTTCATTTGATTCTTTGAGTTTTATGAAATAGATCCAAGTTTTCCTAGAGTAGTCATCAACAAATATCACGTAATACAAATACACCCCTAGTGATGGTAATGACATTGGACCACACAAATCAATGTGGACAAGTTCTAGTACAACTTTTGATTTGTGTTCACTTGAGGGAAAGGACCCTTTTGAGTTCTTCCCTAGAGCACATCCTTTACAAGTTCCAACATGATCAGATTTTAGATTGGGTAATCCCGTTGTGATCTTTCCTATACAAGGTAGGGCACTAAATTGAAGATGTCCTAATCTTCTATGCCAAATTTCATTAGAATTTGATACTTCATGATTTAGTGCTTGTTTTTTAGTATTACATAGTTTATATAAACTACCATCTCTAGATCCTATAGGAATAACATTCTTTATGTTAGAATTTTTAGCCTAGAGTAGAACTTTATCTTCATGGAAGGTGATGCGATATCCTTGATCGGCTAGTCCTGAAATAGAGACCAAATTCCTTTTGATACCCGGTACAAAAAGAACATCTTTCAATTGTAATGTAACTCTTGTTCTTAATTGAATTGAGCAGGTCCCAATTCCTTTCTGTGGATAGGTAGAATTGTCTCCTATTGTAACTTCTTCAGTTGAGTGCCCTTCAAAGGTTTCGAATTGATCTCTAAATCTGGTTATGTGTCGTGATGCTCCACTATTGATTATCCACATATGTTTGTTTGATTTTAGTTCGCTTGATAAGGCTAAGAAGAAAAGAGGATTCTCTACTTCCTTGACTTCAACTATGGTTGCTTGAGCTTTCTTTCTTTCTAGGCAGAACCCGTGAGTGTGTCCAAATTTATCACACCTGTAGCATTGAATCTTGGAGAAGTCTCTGTTTTTGTGATTATTTCCTCTCTTCCGTTTGAACTTCCTTTTCTTCCCTTTGTTGCTTGTGTTAGCATGTAGTGCTTGAATTTCTCCCTCTTTGTTTGGACCCATCCCTCTTGTAATTAGTCGAGATTCTTCTTGAGTGCAATCGTTCTTGAGTTGATCGAATTTCGGTAGTGTCGGTCTAGCACTAATGCCTTGAATAAAGGATTCCCATCTGGATGGTAATCCCTTAAGTGCTATTAGAGATAGCTCCATATCATCTACATTATTTCCAATAGTTGTCAATTGGTCTTTCAACTCTGAAATCCTCATGAACTAGGATGTGATTGTTTCTTCTTTGTTCATGTAGATATGCATTAATTGTTGTTTTAAAGTGAGCAATCTACTTGCATTATTTATTTCAAATGTATTTTGAATGGTCTTGAACATATCATAAGCTGTAGTTAGTTTTGATATGGTTGGAAGAATGTGATCTTTAAATGCATCAATTATTATTTTCTTAGCCTTGTTGTTGTGTCTTTTCCAGGTTGTTTTCTCTGGTTTGTCTTCGAGCATCTGTGTCTTCTTCTATGGATACATCTAGTTCAAGTTCTTGAAGAATTGCTATTATTCAAATTCTCCATGAGACAAAGTTGGATGCGCCTTCGAGTCTATCCTCCACTCTAACACTGTTCACCATGATCGTTCTTCCTTTGATTCTGAATGCAAGTCTGAATTTTAATAAAAAATGTCACTATCTTTTTTTTATTTCTCTACCAACGTGGCTCTGATACCATGTTAAGGAATATAGATCAGTGATAAAGAAAACAATAGCCTAATACTGTAAAGTAAGAACAAACTTTTAATGTGATCATAGATATGAATATATTGACCACTGATATATATATGATTCTGTCAAGTAATATTTGATGAATATTATTGATCGCTTGTTGTATTATGAAATTGCCACTGTTATTGATATCATGCACATCAAGCGCCGATATCATTGTATATGTATAATGGTGAAGGGTCATGTCTATGCAGGGGCATGACTTCTACGTGGCTTTATGCCATGTAGAGTCATGACCCTACGTAAACATAACTCTTCGCATGCATTAGCCAACATTCATTAGTTATTAGTTATGTATCAAAACATTTACGGTGCTTGATACTATCGGGCTTAACAGTAATACTTCGACAGTCATCGGATAATGCAACGATGACAGTCATTGATCTACTGTAAGCAGTTGGTAATATGTTAATGTTACTATCAATCAATCAATATATATATATATATCGCTTGCTTCAATCCGAATGAAGCTACATCCTTAACATTTCCAATAAAGAATGGAAAGGTAATTGTTGCCTTCTATCTTATTCTTTTGAAGCTTTGATATGTTTCAAGTTGCTTGAGAACTTCAAGTAGAACCATCTTGTTGGTTGGGTATATCGGAAGTCGGTAAGGACAATTGTCAAAACCTTGGAACTCTTATGTATGTGAATATTGGAAACTGGATAAACCAAGATCCATACTTGCTGATCAAACTTTTGGCTTCAAGAGATAACCTTTGGTGAGTTCCTCCTTGCAATGTTCTTGTTATGTACATTAGGAATGCATCATGTGCTTGATAGTTTTTCTCCTTAAGCTGCTGCTGCGAGTAACAATCATAAGATCTAAATTCACCTTCACTATTACCAACCACACCTCTACATATCAGTCCAGAATATCTGTAAGTACTAGCCAAGATGTAGATAATGTAGGAGCTCATGTAGAATGACTTTGTCCTCTCCAAATTTATCAATTGTTCATGAAGGTTGTCGCTGATTATGCAGGACCAATTGAACATCCAGATTCCCAAGGTAATTTCATCTATGAAGTAATACATCTATGTCTCAAATGACAAACCCTTAGGGCTACCCATTACTCTATTCAATAATAAGATAATGTCACCATATTCTTCGTTGAAGTATGGGCGTAGCAGGGCCTTCGACACTTTCTCTTGGGGTCTTTTCTTTTCCAACCATGATTTGTTAACATTTGCCGCATAGAGTTTAGAGTGGGCATCATAAATCTTTTGGGTATCTTCTTTGGTCTTGTAGGAGGTTTTATTGTAGTTTGGAATTCCAAACGTTTCTTGAATGGACAACTTTGAAAGATTAACCAAAACCCTCCCATCATGTGCAATGATCTCTCTTGACTGTGTATTATAGTGTCTAGCACACTCAACCATCAACTTAGCACATTGTTTAGCCAAAGGAAATCTAGCTGCCTGGACAATGTCATTTCTCATCATCCGATAGGCAATGGGTGTCGACAAGTGTCCGTCATGACCGTACATTCTCTTTTTTAATTCTTCTAAATCCACATGTCCAAGGTCAGTGTCTATGATATTCTTCCATTTAGATTTGATCTTGGATTTTGGTTGTACTCCTTTATTGGCAAACTTCATTGATGCTTTTCTGGAAGGTGCTCCTTTGATGGTCATTAACCTACATAACACATAAAAATTCAATATTATTTTCAAGATTTTAAGTGTGATTTTTTGATCTATTATATGAAAATTTCACTTTCAAACTATAAAAAGGTTATATTTTGTTGAAAAAGCAGACTGAAAGTGAAGGGTTTGGACAAGAAATTGATAAAATTGAGAGAAATAAGACAAAATAATAGAAGTATTTAGTCAATTTCAAATTGTGTTTTAGAAATTGATCTTTGTGACTACAATTCACCTTCAATTCTGGAAATTTGTCTTAAAATTAAAAAAAAAACACTTAATTTTCGGACTTCAACACTTAGAAAAAAATTCACTTCTTCAAAAATCAATTTCCTCAAAAATCTAAGAGACAACTTTTTCTCAATTGCTCTCCAAATTCTCAACCTGAATAATGAATTTGAAAATGACTGGTTGAAAATATATAGAGTTTAAGGTTTTAAAACTTAGAATCTTCTTCTTTGTTTTTTTTTCTTTTTTTTTTTTCTATTTATTTATTTATTTTTTGTGTTTTAATGTTTTAAATCTTTTCAAAATGGAAAGTTTTATTTCTTTGTCAAATTCATCGTTAACCAAGGAATCTTCTAGAACTTTCTTTAAATTTCCAAAATTCTTGAAATTTTGAAAATATTTCTAAGTGTTGGAATTATTTTCCCTTCGAAGATAATTTTAAGTGTTGGAAAATAATTAAAAATATTCATGTGTCAAATTTTATTTTCCAGCCCGTTTGTTGATGGACCCTTGATTTCATGTGCAATTTTCCTCAAATGTATATTTTCTTTAGCCATTTTTCTTTCTTCATCACGACAAGTTGATTTTAATGTCTAATCTCCAAGTCTTGGGCGAATCTTCACATATTCCATTTATGCCTAGGTAAATTCAGAATGCCTGTGTGATTTTTTTTTTCTTGTACTTGATCAAATTTCCAAGATGTTTGGACAATCTTCCTTGGGAAATTTTTATCTTCCTTTAGGCAAGTTTTCATGTCGTCTTGGTCTTTGCCACATTTTGACAATCCCTTTCATCTTCTCTTTAGCCTAGGCAGACTTTGTGTCTTAGCCAACTCGGTCTTGTTTTATTTCACCATGTCTAGGCGGACTTGGCTTCATCTTTGATAAGGCGGACTTTGTCATGTCTTAGGCAAGGCGAACTTCACTTTTAGTTGGACATCTCCTTCATGGGCAAACTTCATGTGCCTTATGCCAATGTGGACTTGGTACTTCTTCTGCCTTGCCACAACATTTTTAGAGGGCAGACTTGGAGGCTCCTTGGACATGTTAATGTAGGATGGACTTTGAAGTTGCTTAGACAACTCTTTTCATTCTTCTTTGCAAACAATTCTCTTTGGTGAATTTTGATAGGCTTGCTTTATTCATTCATGTCTTTCTTTCTCCATGGTGGACTTGGAAGAGTCTTAGCCAACTTTCCTTTCTTAAGTTGGACTTGCTTTGTCTTTGACATGCTTCCTATGCTTTGGCAGAGTTGGAATATCCTTGGACATCTTCTGCATGCCATGGTCGAATTTGGACAATCTCTTGCCTTGCTCTTCCTTAGGTAGATTTGGAATGCGTTCGTACATCATCTCTCTTCCAATCTCTGTCTTGCCTTTTACCATCCAACCTAGGTGGACTTTGTGGCTTGCGCCACACACTTTATGCTTTATTTTCCCTAGGCGGACTTTGAAGAAGTCTTGACATGTCCATGGGGCGGATTTGGAAGACATGATGCCAACTTTGTCTTGTTTTAGGAGGGGCAACCTTGAGCTTCTTCTTGCCATGTTTAGCAGCCACTTGTCTTGGGTGGACTTCATGGATGCTCTGCCATTCTTCTCCACCATACTTATTCAAATTGTCATGTTCATCTTCCTTGGGTGGATTTGCTTCTTGCTTAGTGAATTTTCCTTGACACTTAACCAAATTTTGAAATTTTATTCCCCATGGTATCAATACTTAGCCAATTTTTTGAATTTTTTGTCCCCAAGGTATCAACATTTAGCCAATTTTTTGAATTTTTTCCTTAACCAGAGGTAGGAGTTTGATGAACCTTTGCCATGGGTTACTTGACCGAAGGTAGGAGTTTGCTAGTGCTTGGACAACTTCTCTTGTGCAAGAGGCAGACTTTGGAGAGTCTTTGCCAAGGGCAGACTTGGATGTTCCTTGGATAGGTCACAGGGTGGACTTGGATGATGCTTTGCCAAGGCAGACTTGGCATGTGCTTGGACAATCCTCCAAGGCGGACTTTATGTGTCTCATGCTAAGGCGGACTTCATTCTTCCTTGGACAAGGTGAGGTTGGAAGAAGCTTGGACATGCTTCCTCTTTGCTTTGCTATCTTCAATTTAACCTTGGTGAACTTTGTCTTCCATTAGCCATCTTTGGCTTGGGCAGAGTTTGAAGATGTCTGGACAAGTCTCCTTATGCCTTGGGTGAACTTTCATCTTCATGCCACCTTTTCTCCAAAACATCTTCATTCAAATTGTCATGTCCATCTTTGACCTACCATGTTCATACTTGGATCATTTGGAACAAAAACCCTAATTAGGGTCCCACCTTGCTTTTTGCACGTAAACACACAAATCTGAAGATATGGGCACTGATCAAATGGCTAATCTTCTGGAACAAAACCCTAATTAGGGTTTCCATATGCTTTTTATGCTTAGAGACCAAAATTTTCAATTATGAGAACATGGGTAGCAATAATATGGCTTGAGGGCCAAAACCCTAATTCTGGAAAAAAGCAGAAAAAGAAAAACCCTGCTTTTTTGCACTTGGAGGCAAAAAATTTCGAATTTGAAGACATGGGTAGTAATGATATGACCTGAAGATCAAAACCCTAATTTCAAAAAAAAGAGAAAAACAAAGCCCTACTTTTTATACTTAGAGGCAATTTTTTTTTTGAATCTGACAACATGGGTAGTGATCAAATGACATGAGGAACAAAACCAAGGTTCTACTTTCAAAAAAACAGAAAAAATAAAAAAGCAAAAAAAAAAGCAGAAATTCCAAAAAATAAAAAGTTGTTAGAAATGACTCAAAGCAATTGCGATCCTCGTCCTTTAGACCTTCTAAGCACTTTGACAACACCCAAACTTGATTCTGAGCATAATTTATCAACTTGGCTCAGGATGACCTCAGAACTCTAACTCAAAAACTCTCTAAAAAATGGACTTGTGAAACTGCAGAGCTAGGACAAAATCCTAAAAACCAAAAACAGGGGGTCCCCATTTGCGATGGGGCGATGTGTGAAATAGGTCACAACAGATCCCAAATTTTTTTTCTGACAAATTGTCCTTTGACAGACTCAAGAATAATAAATTCCAACAAATGTACCCACAATGTTTGTAATCAATTCCAAAAGCTGCTATTTTCAATCAGACTTCAAATAGAGTGGATTACAGTTGTTGGCAAGCAACAATGCTTAAAATCAGAACCAAGACAAACATTAAATTAGACACAAGACATTTATTTTTGTATTCATGCTCGACTTAGGAAGGCGTGAACACTCTTTCTGCTAGGCTGAGCCTCAAAAGGTCGAAAGAAATGAAATTTGAAATTCACTAAATTGCCCTTGGAACAAAATTAACATTTTCTCAATAAACACAAGAAAGAGCTTTAGTTAAATGGTTGTAAAATCACAACACATAGGTTATAATGATTGGAAAACCTTAATCTTAAAATTTTTCCAAGATAGGGTATCTAGTGCATTATTTTCTTAGATACAAAATTGAGAATAAAAATTCTTTTGATTGTGACAAATTAAAATTTGCAGCTTTAAACATGGGGCTGAAACCCACTTAACAGAACAGAGAGGAGTCAGACTGCAACCTAGTTATAGTGTGGTCTTAGAATGCTCAATTGCAACATAGGTGGTGAGGCTGGAAGCAAGATAAATGCTCGATCAAATGTTCTAACCCCAATGTTCTAACACCATCGTGGGGATATTCATTTTTAAGGGCGATAACCAAATAAAAGTAGTTATTAAAAGTTACAATTTATAATCTATCTATAGTTTTGATAATCACCACCATATTACACGGTCAACCATTTTCAGTTAGTGTAAGTGGTCCGAAAACAAGACAGACAACCATTTATTAAAACCATTTTCAGTAATCGACGTATGTATGCTATACGTATCATAAGCAGACAAGCTTTTTTTTTATTTGGATTATTCTGTACTATATTATTATTAAGTATAATGTCAATGATATTTGATAGTGGGATGGTGGTTTTTAAATATGGTACTAGGAAAAGATGTTACAAATATTAGTTAAAATTATTGCAATCAATGTTGTTGGTCACACAAAAAAGAATCAAATTAGATGTGGATATTTTAGTATTTAATAAGAAAATTTAGAGTAGCTTTTGATTATAAGTAATTAAATGTTTTAGTTTTTCATATAGAATTAAAATTTGTTTAATAGAACATTGGAGTTTGGTTGGAGTTCAATTATAGTGGGTCTAGATAGAATTTGATTGTAACAAATGTTAAGGTCAAAGATGTGGAACAACAAAGTTACTTTATTGAAATTTATAACAATCCTAGTGAGGGTAATAACGCTAAAAAATAGCAAGCATTAATAAAACTATTCATTATAACAAGATGGTAAATGGTGGAAATTGTGTTTTTTTACTATTTATTTTAAATCCTTATTCTTTTATAGCATTTATTAAATTGTGTTTTTTTACTATTTATTTTAAATCCTTATTCTTTTATAGCATTTATTTATAAATATATAATATAAATCTTTCCTGTTTGATAGAGTTTTTGATAAGTGCTGCCATATTTTAGTGCAACTATTTGAAATCAGTGCAAGTGGTAAAAAGATAACAAAATCAAGCATTGGAACATATACATAGCATTAATCAAATACATTAAACAACAAATAATAAATTATTTATTTGTATTTATGATAAAAATGTTATATAATAGTGATAACAATTTTTATTGAGCACTAGTCATCAAAAAGAATACAATCAAGTCATATACATCAAAAAAGTTATTCATGCAATGTATCAACTAATGAATAGATGTGACCATAATCAAATGCAAAAATAAAACCATAGTGAGCTAGATATTTTTTTTTCATGATTTGGATTATAATGTATGACTAAAACAACCTACTTGTAACATTTGATAGTAGGATAATGGCTGGAAGACTTGGTATTAATCATCTTATTAATTGTTGATGTAAAACTGAAGGAAAATAGTTTAACTTGAAATTAAGTATGATTATATATGATGTGCTTTTTGAGTATCATCATTTCTCAATAGTGTTATCAATATGGTTTAGTACTATAGAATCACTTCATCCAAGCAGTATGATAAAAGGCATATTGATTTCTACTATTTATTTTGCATGTTTATGTTGATAAATTTGTTTGTAATTTTAACTTACATTTAAAAATTTAAATTAGGATAACATCAATTTTTTAATTATATGGTGTTGTCTATTTAGTAGTCCCACAAGTTTCCTTATTCATAGTTAATTGACAATGATGATGAAAAAGTATTTTATGTGACAACTTATTTTAGATTTTATAACAACATGTTCATCTCATAATTTGTACCAAAAAAAAACTTATTTATTTTTACTTTTGATCTACTTATTATCATGAGGTCTATGAGTATCAAAATTTTGCCCCAAATGTTACCTTACCACAAATAATTTACTCAAAATTTTGCCCCAAATGTTACCTTACCACAAATAATTTAAAGTGCTATAAATTATCTACACTTTTTATAACTTTACTTTGTGTCATCCTTTCTTTTCTCCTTGTTAATAACGGATTTGTGGGTATCTATGCCAATTGTACTTTTGTTTTATATCAAAATGCCAAATATCTCAAAATTGGCAAAGTTTTTGCGTCTTTTGAGCTTTGCGTGTATTTCAAATTTGGTGAAGATTGGAGCAAAATTGGTTGTTATGGTCAATCAAAGATTTTGCCAATTTCAGGAGTCCTGGTTAGTGTCGGTAACAGTTCCAGGAACCATTGGAACTGTCAAGTGTAGTGAAGCAACAAAGGCAGGCCAAGCGAAATCGAGTAAGTTTTTTTGTTGAAGGAACCATGGGAACAACCAATTTGTTCCATCTTCTTGTTCAAGGGTCAAGTCTCGACTCTCGATCAAAGCAAATAAAGTGGCACACGACGAATCAAATAAGAAAGAGTTGTAGGCTGTGATAATTTTAGTGGTGAATTTTAACAAATTTTGGGCCCTTGCAATTAGCCATTGTTTTTGTGGACTAGTCATACATATTTAATATCTTTTGCCAACATCTTTGAATCGGTTCCAATGTATGTCTAAAATATCAGATCGACATGCATTAATTCACGCATGCATCGCCAATACCAGTTAAATAGTTTGATAGCTCAATCGTGTAGGAGAACCCATTTCGTTACTTGAGTTATAAGTGAACAGTAATTAGAGGTCCATGAACGCTCTGGAAATCAAATCATCACTTTATTAGTTA
Organism: Cryptomeria japonica; assembly: GCF_030272615.1. Classification (NCBI taxonomy): domain Eukaryota; kingdom Viridiplantae; phylum Streptophyta; class Pinopsida; order Cupressales; family Cupressaceae; genus Cryptomeria; species Cryptomeria japonica. The sequence goes on along the minus strand of NC_081410.1, from coordinate 214,272,887 downwards.
GGGAGATTCACCCAATTTTACCATGTAAAATTCTTACCTAAATTTGTCAAAATTTAACATCATATTTTAAAATATCTTGCAAAATTTGTCAAATATGGATTGGTATAAAAACATTTGAAAGTTGGTACTTTTTGACACATTTTGTTCGATTTTGAACTCTTCGTAGACTATTTGTTACTACAGGCATTGCTGCATAATAGACTTTGACAAAACCAATTGGTAAGTGACAATTTTTTTAATAGTATAATAAGATTATTTATTTCTCAGTCTTTGTGAATATTAGCTCGTTGTTACAGATTATTTAGTAGGGATAAATTCAATACCTAAGGAATTAGGGTCCAAGGATCTATATTATTAGATTCTATCACCATGATTCTATTTCTAGACCCCTGAAATTGTTGAAGGGAGGCCATCAAAACATAGAAATAGAAATGTAATGTCATACTTTTCCAATGTTGGTGGTCCATCGAACAAAGGTACAACATCAGTAGTTGCACCAAATATTAATGAAGAAGGACAAACCTCTAGGAAATATTGAAATGAGTTAATTGACTCAGATGCCAATGTTGCAAATAATATTCAAAAGGAATTTTTATACTTAGAGTAGTTAGAATAAGTTAATTGAGGTTGATGACAATGTCGCAAATGATGTTGTTGGAAGTACATAGAAGGGGAAAAGAAAAACAAAATCAAAATTGGGGCTCAAGTGAGATATGAAAATGAATTTTTAGTTGGATTGGTTGTCAAGGTACTTGTTCATTGTAGAAGTGCCAAATCCAAACAAAGAGGAACTTTCAACATAATGCAAGTGTATGATCTATAGTCAGAAACTTAAAAGGGAGAAGAAGTTGCAGCTAAAACTAGACACCATAATCATAGATGGAAAGAAACAATAAGTGATTAGATGAAAAACAAAGGAATAATGTAAACATATTAAGTATGAGGAAGACTAAGAGCATAAATGAAGAAAGGAGAAGATTGTTAAACATAGAGGTTGAATTGACACTCAATTTAAACATATCATGATAGAAACATACAAATCCAAAAATGTTTAGTTGAGTGTTGGTTTTCATATTTTGACTAAAGGTTGTCTTATGTAAGACTACCTTGACTACGATACTTTTTTGAATTTTTTGAATACCTAGATTTCCTCATACACATTGGTCAATAAATATTGGATGGGATCGGGCAAGTTGTCTTGTTGAGGTAGAAAAAAAAGATGTACAAAAAAAATAAGAGTCAATATTTTTTGCATTATTTTTAGATGAAGTCGTAGTGGTAGATAATACTTGTTGGATATGTTTGCATGCATATATTGTATGGAAATATGTTGGCCAATCTCATTTACTTTGTTTGGTTCAAATGAAGGATTATCTCATGATACAATTTTTTTTTGAAGTACTTAAGAAATTGTTAGAGTTATCATGTTGTGGCTAATAATTATTTATTTAATTATAAGTCTATTATACTCTATGCTTAAGCTAAACTTAGGCATTTAATAATATTGTAGGTATTTAATAATTATTAAATACACATTAATCGCTTTAGGGTTTCTTTAGGGTTGCACATCTTTAGGGTTGCTAATCTCTTTTCATAAGGATTGTATTGTACTTTTTTATTAATTTTTCATTTGAATGATAATCTTTTTCTTTAGAGCCATTATAGCTTTTTTATCTCCATTCTTATCTTGTGACAAGTATTCTTGGATCTCTGAAGTTGCATTTCTCAACTTCTTAATGGTATTAGACCTACATCTGCTGCTACTTGTTCCTGATTTTTTAGAGGTTAGGGTTTCAAGTTTTTCAAAGTTTTTTATTTGGATCTAGGGAACTTCTTTGTTTCTGGGCATTTTGAGCTCAAACGGACCTCACCATTGAGCTCAGAACACCCAAAAACCCCCATTTTCATATAAAATTTGTCCAATTTGGACAACTTTGGCTCTACAATTTTTTTTGGTTTTTTGCCCTTTTCTGGGCACAAATTTTGAGAAAAATAAAAAATAATTTTTTTTTGGCAGTTTAACGATATACCTAGGCCAAATGCAATAAATAAATTGTGAAAAACCATTTAAAAAAAAAAAAAAGCACATGGGGGGTCGTGGACCCTGCCCCACCACTTGCCGCAGGACCTATTCTCCGGCCCCGTTCCTTGGTGTCGCCGCCCTTTGGCCTCCTGCCTTGTTCGACAACCGTGCTGCCGGCCGTTGCCATTGCCTGAGCTGTCGTCGCCACCGCCTAAGGGTCAGTGCAAGAAGATGAGTCCACTTTTTGGCCAAAAAGTGGAAGTGTTTTCCCCGATTTTTCAGGTTTTGTCTCATTTGAGCTTAAATTTTGAAACACTTGGAGATTGAATCTTGGTAAAAGTCCGTAATATTAAAGATATCCCTCTGAGTCTACTTTCGAAATATGTAATTTATTTTAATACCCAAATAATAAAAAATAACTTTTTGAATGAAGTTCTAAAAACTATGTTTTAAAAATGCTTGTTTCAGGACCATAGCATGCATGTGTACGACCCACACTTTTTGACACAATTAAAATTATTTTCTCAAACCGTTTTAAGAAATGGTTTGTAACACATTGAAGATTGATGAGCATATTTTTCTGCATTTTTTTTAAATATATTTTTTTTAATTAATTTTTTAATTACTGTAATTATCTTTTTAAAAATTTGACGTGTACGACCCACATAATTTGACGTAAACTTAACATTTTTTTTATTTTTTATTTTTTAAATAGAAAAGAATTTTGTGTAGATTGATGACATGTAATTTTTTTTTTTAATTCATTAAAATAAAAAAGTTATTAAATTAATAAAATTAGTTAATATTTCAAGTTTATGGACCGAATTTAGTATAAATTAAATAAAAAATAGTTAAAATAATCAATTTTTAAATAAATTTACATATTTAGAATCTAGACAGTATAATCTGAAATGGGTTTTAATTTCGTATTAAAATTCTCTAATTAGAGGCACGTTAACAATTTCAGAAGTTCATATTTGTGCTTTCATTCATGGAGATTTGAATTTGTAGGTCCATGTCTTAGGTGTGGCCATCCCAGGCCTATCTCAAACCTAATCTCGAGGCAAGTGGCAGGTTGTGGAATCAACTTCCTCAAAACGGGCCCCCATTTTGAAAACGGGGGCTCATTCCTAAAATTACCGTTATTGTCCAAAAATAACAAAATGTGCCCGAAAAAATGGGTAACATCGGATTTAAAAATGGGACCCCTTTTCATTTTCAAGTGGGCCCCCATTTGAGAATAAAATGGGGGTCCATTTAGTTTCACCTCGAGCCCCCGTTACTTTTTGCCTCAGGGGGCCGAAACAAATACGAGCCCTCATTTTTTGAAAACGGGCCCCCGTTTCTAAGAGCCTGTTTTCCAATGTGCGAACTTCCGCTAATTTGTGACCCATTACCTTGCACTTACCCCTAAGTCAGCCCTGCTGACCGACCTTGTTTCCAGCACCAGTAGAAATTTTTCCGAACATCAATCGCCTTTTTCCAGCTACCTGCCAACTTTCCCAGCAACCCGCCTATTTCCGGTCCAGCAAGATTTTTTCTAGTAGGGAGGATATTTTTTTTTGGTAGGGAGGGACTTAGAATATTTTGCTGACATCAGCATGATGTCAGCAACATGTACAACACTTCATGGCCCCTGAGACCCTCTTTGTGCCCTAAAAGAGGGTTTTTTTTTTTTTCTTTTGTCCATAGCTTGGGCATACGATATCGGTTTTTGGAAAATGAGATATCGTTGGAAAGTTGGTTTCGTCTACTTTTTAGATTTGTGGGTTTCATCACCTGGTTTTTCTGCTGGCACATTATATAGCCATTTAAAGTCAGAGGTTTTGTTTTCAGTCCCGAGATCATATATTTTCACCAGTTTCTCTATTTTTTCGCGATTCTAGCGGCATTGGGATGATGTTTCAAAGCTCTTCACATCCATCCATGCACTCTTTCCATATTTTACTCTAAATACATTTTATTCATTTTTTTGTGTTTTCACACTGGTGAATTATTTGGACATATGAGCTCATGGAAACTTCTCGTTTGGGTGGGATGACTTGTTGTTGGTTGTTCTTCATGTATTTCCATCCTTTTGTCTTCTTTGAGCATTGTATACATCTTTTTGTAAGCATTTTCCTTTTTGCAAACACACTGAGATAAAGTGCCACTATGCCTTGCATGCTTAGGATCTTGCACATCTTGTGCCTTATTGTACTTACACTCCATTATAAAGTGTCATGGGGGGGTTTGATGTTTTCCTTTGTTTGACATCTACCTTTGTCATGTGAGTGTTCCTTCCATGACTTTATCCTCACGATGTGTGTCAAGTGAATGTTCCTTCCACGACACTAGCCTGTATATGTGTTTGTACTTTCTGCTGCACTCTTGATGTTCCTGGTTCTTTGTCATGCAATTTTTCTTGGCATTCAGTTTCAGTGTACCTGTCATGTCTCCCTTGTCAGAATTATGGGGGGGTTTCTCCTGTTGGTTTTTGGTTCTAATTCTTCCTTGGTTTGTTGGAGTGAGCTATGTGTTTAGTATTTGTTCCTATGTACTAGGCGGATGCAGTGGCTGGTTTCCTATGCATTTTAGTGAGATGGATCATTTACCATATGGACACTCTTTCATTCCTATTTTTGGAGGCAACCTTCCATCTTCGATTTATCAGCTCTTCAAACTTTGGTGTTTTTTGCCATCTGTATCTTCGAGTTCAGTTGTTTGCCTTTGCTTGCCATTTGATTCGAGTAGTGTTATTTGAGGGCACTCATGTAGATTACAGTCTTCTTTACCCGATCATATTCTATTTCAATGGAGGTTCTTCAGATCGACAGTTATTCTTCGACAATGTTTGCAGCTTTATGCTTTAGTGGTGTTCTTCATGTTCATCCTTTGTTCCTTTTTTCTGGGACATTCTCTTGTTTGGAGGCTTCTTCAATCCTTCACTTGTATTTCTATCTTTAGGAGAGGATTTTTTCCCCTGAGGTTTTCTCTTTTTCTCTAGTTGTGAGAGATCTTTTGTACTTGGGTACCTCATCAGGCCTAGTTGTCAAGATCCATTGTTACTTTCATGCATTTCTTAGTCCTTAGTTGTTTTTAGCTACCCCTAAGTTCATCTTAAGGGGGGTGTTAGAGTTATCATGTTGCAAATAATTATTTATTTAATTATTAGTCTATTATACTCTACGCTTAAGCTAAACTTAGGCATTTAATAATATTGTAGGTATTTAATAATTATTCTAATTATTAAATACACATTAATCCCTTTAGGGTTTCTTTAGGGTTGCTGATGCAGAGATCTTGTGCCTAGCTCTCCAATTCACCCTTACTCACCCCAACTCCTCAACTCACCCTTCTACTAAAGCTCCTGCAAGGTAACTTGTTAGGGTACACTCCTTAGACCTCCAAGGCCTAAAATCTATTGGCTTGCCTCCTAGGTATATCCTCTTGAGGTTTCTTGTTGGTTTTGACCCAAATCTTTGATTTTGAGATAGTCTCCTACTAGTTTCCCAAAACTCCAGCTAGGCTCCAAAGACCTCCGCTAAGGATCTTCACTCTAACCATGTTTAAAGTTTGTGGTTATGTTTTGTAGGTATTTTCAAGGTCATTTTATTCATTATAAAGGTCTGCACCTTCCTCCCAAGCTCTAGGCTTTCAACTTGCTTCTACCGGCTGCTATTAGGTCTAAATGACTAGCCCTTCTAGGACTCTTTTTTGGTCTTTTCCCCCAAAATTTCCTAACAACCCCAAGATATTTTTACATATTCAGATACCCATTTGGAAGTTAAACAAGATCACAAATTTTTCCATCTGGGTTTGTTGTACAACTATGGTAACTCAAAACGAGCTATTTTTAAGGGGTTTAGGGCTTCCAAGCAGTTTTGGAAGATGTGCTCCAAACTCTTCACCAGTCAAAATCTACAACTAGAAAAATCTTGGATAATTTTGGTACACCCATATAAATTTCCAAAACACTATGGGTTGCTAAGGTATCAGTTCTCCATGGCTCTGAAAATGAGCAATCTCTGCTGCCCCCACACACTAGCTACAAGCTTGTGTGTTGTTCATCTCACCCATTCTCCTCCTTGTGGCCTACTAAAAAAAAAAATCCTACTCTAAAACTATTTATAGAGCCTACCCAAGCCATCCAATGGATTGAAACTTGTGCCATTCATGGATGCTCAGATAAAATGCATTTTTACAATCAAAACCCCAAATTTCAAGGGTTTGTGAGCAACTATTACAAAAACAGTGATACCTTTTGACTCAAAGCACTTAAAACCTTCATATTATACTTGTTGGAAAGATAAAACAAATTTCTAACTTCCTATGCTACTATGAGCATTGTACCAAACCGTACAGGTCATACAAAATCAGAAATTCAAAGCAAAAATAGTCCAAATGTGAGAAAAAGCATAGGAAACCCTTGGCAAATGAATTGAATGCAAACCAAAAGTTGATTAACCTCGTATTGGAGATTTTTAGAAGTTTATATACACAATTTCAAGTTGGTTCCAACCAACTTCCAACGCCATTTCCTTCATGGACAACTTTTGCCTAAAAATGCAAAAGTTGTCATGACAATTTTGACAACTTTTACGTATGAGTGCAAAAACACACTCCAAGGCTCTCAAGGCCTTAAAAATAACTCAAATGGCATCCTAAAATGGATTTAAACCATTTCCAAACATTCTAGCAAGTTTCTAGGCATCCATCTGGTACAAACCAAAACTTGACATTTTGACAATATTTCAGGATAATGACAATTTTGGATCCTGAGCACAACAAAAGTGTGGACAGCCAAACTATGGCTTCAAAAAATATTATAGAAGAATTAGAATGAGGTGGAGAAATTGGCTAGATACATGAATGGATTGAGACAAAATATACAAGATGAAATCAGTATCCTTACTCTTGATACCATTCATCAGTGTTTTCAATTAGCATTAAGGGCATCTACAAACATTATCTTGTGAAGTGGGAAGGTCTACCTAATTCAGAGGCTATGTGGATGTCAGAAGCTGACATAAATCATCATGGAGTGCAACTAGCAGACCTAATAACTCAAGGGACTTGAGTTCCTTGCCCCAACGGAGTATGGTGTAGGGCACTTAGCTAAAAGTTGTATTTTCTTGCATTTTAGAGTTCTTGTGTGATTTCAAGTTATTTTATGTTGTAATAAGGTGGAATAAATCCTATGATGCTTTTTGAAGCCATAGTTTGTTTGTCCACACTTTTGTTGTGCTCAGGATCCAAAATTGTCATTATCCTGAAATATTGTCAAAATGTCAATTTTTGGTTTGTACCAGGTGGATGCCTGGAAACTTGCTAGATTGTTTGGAAATGGTTTAAATCCATTGTAGGATTCCATTTGAGTGATTTTTAAGGCCTTGAGAGCCTTGGAGTGTGTTTTTGCACTCATAGGTAAAAGTTGTCAAAATTGTCATGACAACTTTTGCAAATTTAAGTAAAAGTTGTCCATGAAGGAAATGGCGTTGGAAGTTGGTTGGAACCAACTTGAAATTGCATATAGAAACTTCTAAACATCTCCAATATGAGGTTAATCAACTTTTGGTTTGCATTCAATTCATTTGCCAAGGGTTTCCTATACTTTTTCTCACATTTGGACTGTTTTTGCTTTGAATTTCTGATTTTGTACGATCTGTACGGTCTAGTATGATGCTCATAATAGAATAGGAAGTTATAAATTTGTTTAAACTTTCCAACAAGTATAATATGAAAGTCTGAAGTGCTTTGAATCAAAAGTTATCACTGTTTTTGTAATAGTTGCTCACAAAACCTTGAAATTTGGGGTTTTGATTGTAAAACTGCATTCTACCTGAGCATCCATGAATGGCACAAGTTTCAATCCATTGGATGGCTTGGGTAGGCTCTGTAAATAGTTTTAGAGTAGGTTTTTTTTGTTTTTGCAGGCCACAAGGAGGAGAATGGGTGAGATGAACAACACACAAGCTTGTAGCTAGTGTGTGGGGGCAGCAGAGATTGCTCATTTTCAGAGCCATGGAGAAATGATACCTTAGCAAACCATAGTGTTTTGGAAAGGTCTATGGGTGTACCAAAATTATCCAAGATTTTTCTGGTTGTAGATTTTGACTGGTGAAGAGTTTGGAGCACATCTTCCAAAACTGCCTAGAAGCCCTAAACCCCTTAAAAATAGCTCATTTTGAGTTACCCTAGTTGTACGACAAACCCAGATGGAAAAATTTGTGATCTTGTTTAAATTCCAAATGGGTATCTAAATATGTAAAAATATCTTTGTGTTGTTAGGAAATTTTGGGGGAAAAGACCAAAAAAGAGTCCCAGAAGGGCTAGTCATTTAGGCCTAATAGCAGCCGGTAGAAGCAAGTTGAAAGCCTAGGGCTTGGGAGGAAGGTGCAGACCTTTATAATGAATAAAATTACCTTGAAAATACCTTAACAACATAACCAAAAACTTTAAACATGGTTAGAGTGAAGATCCTTGGCGGAGGTCTTTGAAGCCTAGCTAGAGTTTTGAGAAACTAGTAGGAGACCATCTCAAAATTAGAGATTTGGGTCAAAACCAACAAGAAACCTCAAGAGGCTATACCTAGGAGGAAAGCCAATATATTTTAGGCCTTGGAGGTCTAAGGAGTGTACCCTAACAAGTTACCTTGGAGGAGCTTGAGTAGAAGGGTGAGTTGAGGAGTTGGGGTGAGTAAGGGTGAATTGGAGAGCTAGGCACAAGATTTCTGCATTAGTTGCTAATCTCCTTTTATAAGGATTGTATTATACTTTTTTATTAATTCCCTCTCTGCATGATAATATTTTTCTTCAAAGCCATTATTGCCTTTTTGCCTCCATTTTTCTCTTGTGATAGGTATTTTGCTTGCAGGTGTTCTTGGGATCTCTGAAGTTGTATTTCTCAACTTCTTTATAAATATTTAAATAAAATTGGCAGTATGGATTAACTATCAATTGTTGATAAGTTTGTGTGTGTGGGAGCTAATGGAGGTGCAGTGTTTCAAGGTCATAGGAACAATCTTTACGCAAAGCTATAAATTACTATTTCACCATACATGATTAACATTCACTACATGGCCCACATACTTAATTTAGTGTTTATAATTGCGAACAAATTTTGATTTAGTAGCTAAAGTTGAAAATCTAGTTCGCTAGCTCTACTCGTACTTCCACCAAGGTCCCAAACGGTTTGTAGAATTTTAAAAGTTTCCTGAGGGAATAACCAATTGGAACAAGATTTTTAATGATCTTGATACCACATGGATCTCATTGTGTGGACCAGTGCAAAGAGTTTTCTTAGAATATAAATCCATGATTGGACTAATATATGCACAACAAGACTCAATAGACAAGGCTTTCGAGCATTTACATGGGTTAAGTGATGTAGAGACACTCCTAAATTTGACTAATATTCTTCCCCCATTGAATGAAATGAGTAAGCTTATGAAAAAAGACGAAGAAAGAACTATGTATATTCAAGAATATAGTGGTCTACGTAGAAGGTTAACCATGACCCTAGATAATCTATATCTATTAGAAGAACCATTTGTAGTGGAAGAATTTAGTAATTGATATTTGATGACAAATCTAGACAACCCTGATAATATTTTACAATTTAATAATAATGGGAACTTATGTGTCTGTGTAAGTGGATACGAGATACCATTGCACAACTATAGCACGGTTGATGACGACCACTCTACCAGATTGAGAGATGTACCTATTACAAGGGAATCTTTTAATGACATTATCAGTTCTGTAGTGTGAGAGAAGTTTTAAATGAGACTATAGCTTGATTCCCTCCAGTCAAACTATTAGAAGTCATCCCTATTTTGTGTATCCTAATTATTAGGTTAGTTCTGATCAAAAGGATTTTTAATAAGTTGAAGTGCTTGATCGATCATTTTTCTAAGAAATCCATATGCAATGTTGACTGAAATGAAATAGAAATAGAAGGAATTATAGATAAATATAAGCCCATATAGAAATCAAATGAATTTGCAACAAAAATGAAGGAGTAGACTAAGTACTTGGATAGTTCCTTCCTACCGAAATCAATAACAAATATTTGGTGAAAAATAAGTCATAGCCTAGTATTAAATGATGCACTCACATAATTGATCAAACTTGTTGATTTATGTCAAACCATGATATTGGGATTTGCTGAGGATGGGAGAGTTTTTAAGGCATTGGGGTACTTGAAATCAAATATAAGGAAAAACTAGACAAGAATTGGAAGGTTGTTTGAGGTTGTATACAAGTACCTATATGATATCCAAAAGTTTCCTTATGAAAGGGAACTAACAATTTGGAGTTCCATATGTGAGAGGAGAGGGTTGTGCAACACTTCAAAGACTAGTTGAGAAAATGATAGTGATAGAACAAATGACAGTGTTGAGTTGAATCTAAACGTACACAGAAATAAGAAGATGGATTATAGGATGAAGAAGAAAATGAAGAACAACTTGAGGAGTCAGATTGGCAATTCAAACTGGATGGAAATTTAACTTTGTGAAAGGGTCTTCTCAGTTTTCTAGAGCTTAGTTGTTGAAAATAAGTAGTCTAAATGCTATAGAATCATTAAATTCTATAAAGATATTTTGAATATTCAATTTCTCCGAGAAGCCTAGTTTTTATATTTCTTTAAAACTATAAGTTTTAATACGATGGGTGGAAATTCAAGAAGAGCTAATACTCAGAGCACCTTGCATGAATATATTATTGCTCAATTGCCTAGATCTTGAAAAAGGGGAAGACATGCCTAGGGTATGAGTATTCTATTTGATAGACTTGTGGATAGGGCAATACCTTGTGGGGACCCTTACATCCCAATTAGTGGATGAAATTTCTTCATGTATTCTTACAAAAAGAGTAGAGCCCCAATGCCAATGAACAATGCATGAACATTGGATTTGGGAAGGCTTGTCCTCCAAGTGTTTTTATCAATTTAGACCTAATTAGAATAGTGGCAATTAGCTATAATTCAGACAATAGGTCTGTCTACACAGATACAAGTGTTTTGTTGGTCAGGTTTGAAAAGGAATATTTTTATGAAATGTTTATGTTAAACCCTAATGCCCACATGCCTATTGATTTTCTATTTCTGAGGAGGGAATATGAGAGGGGCAAAGGTAGCTTCAAGGTTAAATGACTTCCATTACATAGATGATAAACCTATTGTATTTTGGAGGATAGATGTTGAGCCCTTTGATTATGAAATTTTTGAGAATTATTTGATAAACTACTTTGCAGTTTGCCAAGTGTTGGGAATCAATGTATAGACCAAGATGCTTGTGCATCTAATGATGTTGTGCTCTAATATTCAACACATATATCAATACCTACTTACTTTTCCTTATACATTTCTAATGGCATTCACGAAGCCCTTGTGGATATTAAGGAGGGTAGCCCTATTGTTCATTTTAGGTTGTATTTTTTATTGTTGCACATTCTTTTGTATGGTGGAAGTAAGGCTTTGTGTTGGGACCCAAAGCTAAAGTTGAGAAATGTAGATTAGAAGAGTCAAAGTTTACTGATTCAATAATGGATGTACTTATGGGACTTGCATTTTGAGAATTCTAGTTATATCATATTTGATGAATTCTTTATCAATATTTTGATGCAAAATTTGGGTTGCCTAGTCAATTGGAGATTATCTGAGAGGATAAGGAGATTTTTGAGGCCCAAGCGTCTGAGCTAGGAGTGAAGAATAATTGGGTAGATTGGTTTTCCTACTCTAGGTACACTATCATTAGAGTGTATTGTGCACTGATTAAACCCCATGTTTTTCCTAGAGATGTACCATATAGAATTATTTTCTTAGAAATTATTTGGTAGTTGAATGAGTTTGACGAGACTCATTTAAGAGACACAAAGAAGGGCTCCATCATATAAAATATATATTTATTTGATTTTGAGATCACAACCAAAGAAGGATTGGAGTTGGTCTATTCCAAGTTACTATCATGTACCAGATTGCTTTTGAAAAATTCAAAAATCGTGCTCCATAACACTTTATTCATCAAACCAAGGTTGGGGTTAGATTAGGACCCTTTGTTCATGAACATGATTAGATTGAGGACTTAATAAAAAATGTTTCTTTTGATATATAAGTTCACAGGTTCAAAGAGGTATGGGTTCTGAGTCAAATTGGGACCATTTGTTAAGGAACATGATCAGATTGAGAACTTAATCATAAATTCTTCTTCTGATGTAGAGGTTGAGAGGAGAAGAGGGATATGGGTTAAGGTATAGATGGTAGAGGAAAAAATGAAAAAAAACTGACCCAACATACAAAGGGGTACACATTATTTTGGAGGATCCATTCCTAAGGATGAGAGTAATGATAGACAATATGAACAATTTGATTCCCAATTTGCCTAAGGTATTAGTTGGAAGGCATCAATCTTTTCTTTGGACAAATAGAAAAAATATCAGCTCATCCCCTAGATTGTTGGTTAAGGACATGCCTCAAGATAGAATGATCAAAAACTTTGAAACAAGAGGAGAGGTAATAGATGATGTCAAAGCATTGGCATGCTCTACATTTATGTTTGATGATAATTTTGTTTAGTCTTGAGAATTTAGGGACTTTGTCCTAAAAAACAAAAAAGGACCAATTTTATAACATGGTTAGAGAAAGGTTGGCATCGAGGATTCATGAATTTATTAATAGAGTTATAGCTGAAGTCTTATAAGAAGTTAATCTTTATATATTGAAGATGACCCATGAGGAGGTAAGGCATATTGTAAGGAATAATGAATGTTTGTTACTAGAAGGATGTGACCTATTTTTTGTAATTGTATTGGATGTCATGAGAAGGGAATTTTTAGACTTCCTAGCTCTACTAGCAACTTAGTTGTTATAAGGTCTAGTAACACATCTGCAACGCAAGCAACTGCATTGGAAAGCATCTCCGCTCTTTACACTTATGCAATTGTTGACAAGCTTCAAGTTGATTTGAGTGATTTAAAAATTGTCAACAAATAATTTCTTGGAGAATATTATAAAGTGGTGTTGCTCCTCAGTTCTCCATTTGCTAGTTCTACTTGTTCTACTCCTTCATCTTCCCAACCACTGATGTCAGATGCTTCAAGTTCATTTTAGGGGGCAAAGGCCCTCGGGGATGAAGTAGAAAGGTTGAAAGATGAGCTCAAAAGGATCAAAGAGGTTGAAAAGAGGTCAAAAGATGATGGAGAGAAAAGAGTTAGTGATTTTCTTGAGGAGTGCAATAATGTGCTGTCACTCCTTCCTTCTCCATATGCTAGTTATAGTTCTACTTCTTGTGCTCCTTCGTCTTCCCAACCACCAATGTCAAATGCTTCAAGTCTAGTTCATAAATAAAGGTCCTCAAGGATGAAGTAGCAAGGTTGAATGATGATCTCAAAAGGAGCAAAGAGGTTGAAAAAAGGTCAAAAGATGATGGAGAGAAAACATTTAGTGATTTGCTTGAGTATAATAAGGTGGTGTCATTCCTCCCTTCTACATATGCTAGTTCTAGTTCTATTTATTCTACTCCATCTTCCCAACCACCAATGTCAAATGTTTCAAGTTTAGTTCAATATACAAAGGCCCTCAAGGATGAACTAGCAAGGTTGAAAGATGACCTCAAAAGGAGCAAAGAGGCTAACAAGGGGTCAAAAGATGATGGAGGAAAAAGAGAATGATTTTATTGAGGAGTCTAATAAGGTGGTGTCACTGTCACTCCCTTCTGATTCACTAACATTGGTGTCAGATCAATATGTTGTAAGCGAGTTGATTCAAAATCTACAAAACCATGTGACATCCTACATCCTTGAGTGTATTGAAATGTTTTGGGAGTGTTATAAAAGATTGATGGATACAATTAAAAACCATTAAAGGGCACAAATGAGATTGAGATGCATAAAAAAAAACTGGTCTTCACAAGTTAAATTTTAAAAAATCTTGCTCGATCATGCAATATTTGATGTTGATAGTCTTAGTTTCATTTCACAAAATATTGTAGAATTTGATTTGCAGGGAACCATTTTCCACAGTCTTAATTTTTATCATAACTTGTTAATTAACATGTTGAGGGAATATGAAGAAATATTATTACTACTAGATGAAATGCCTCTTATTTTGATAGTAGAAGGGAAGTTGGAGAAATATTCACACTAGAGGACTAATTTTTTCCTTAGAATTTGTTGCTCATCTGTCAAAATTAATAATTATGGCATTATAAACTTGGATGTGCTAAATTTGATGCTGAACAAGCTTTACTCCATTGAACATTGGATGGGTAGTTATTACAATTAATGTTGTGGAGATAGTGATCATATGATAATAGTCACTTGATTTCTCAAGCCTAAAGCCTAGAGAGAATTTGGAACAAAACAAATTCTTCATCCATTAAAATTATAATTTTCTGTTACAACAACATATATAATAATATTTTCATAATAGCATAAATTATTATTTGTTCTCATGCTTGGATCTCAATATAGCCAATGTCATCATATTTATTTTACAAATAGTTGTCATGACATATGAGAAACATAAAAATTTGTAAAACCCATCCCAAATAACAAAAATGGGTTTCAGTTTATATTGATTTTCCAGTGAATGAATACATAGAAGTATTTCTTTACAACATATTTTTCAAATTAACAAATTTACAAATTACATCTCTGATCTGTGGTCATTGTTGGATCATCCAATCAACTTTTTTAGCATGTTCCATTATTCATTTGATGGAGCTGAAAGTTGTTCTAACTTATTATATCTAACTTGGAAATCTATTGACAATTTATAACTGAAAGTGAAACTTGAATTGAATGTAACAATCAATGACTCATTCAAGGTTATCAACAATTTGATAGAATCCAATTTTTTTGCCTCATCTACCCTCAGAGGAATCTGATCCAAATCATTCCTCATCTTCTTCTCTATCTTGTTCATTAAAGTATCATTTCCAATGTATCTCTCCCATGTGTCAAAGGGATATGACAAACCAAGTTGTTTAAATAATTCAACTTTTTCATGTTGTTACCACAAATTTTTTCAACCTAAACCAGAAATTCCTTAGTTTCACCTAGATTGGAACATTTCTAAATCATATTTGATACCTTTATCGAGACATCAATGCGGTTCTGAATTCGTTTGGATGCCAATTCACTATCACTACACATGTAGAGATTTTGCAAAATTTGATTACCCATTTTCTTTGTGATTTCAAGTTTACATTGTCCATAACATATTGCTTGAGCGTCTTGTTATTTTCTATCACATTGCCAAACAATAGAAAATAGAAAAACAATTGACCGTTCCTTTGCATTTTTTTTCACTTTAGAGGTACCCCCGCGATCCAGCCCAATGCCCAACCTGCCTTACTTTGGTCGGTCTTACAGTCAAGTTGGGGTCAGGAAGGGGCGAGTTGAGGCAAGACTAGTCCTCTAGGGATGTACATAGCTGCTTGCAAGCCACGTGCACCTCTACATTATTTCTTCCCAAATCTTTTGTTTTATATGCCTTATTGTTTGACTACATACTTCTAATAGTCTATTATTATATATGACTCATTTACCTCTCATTCTTTCATTAGGATTGTGTTGTGTCTATAATAGGCTTGTCTTAAATTCACATCATCAATATGCAATTGACTTGTGTTTTACTTGGCTTGTGCCATGCTTTGTTCTAATTTTTTTCTTTGGGCTCTTTCATTTTCATATTTTTGCTTGATTTCATTGAACTTTTCCTTGAGTTTACTCTATCCTGCCTATGCTTGATCATTCTCTTTTCTTACAGATGTAGAGCTAGATTTTGTTATCCTATTCTCTAAATCCTTACTCTTGTTCTTTGTTCCTTTCCTTTGTGCTTTCTCATTTGTTAGGTTTGCCTTCAACTTTTTTATTTGAGTTTACAATTAAATTTTGGCTCTCTTTCTTTAGCAATGATGTGTACACCATTTGGTTGTTCCTTATCAATACATTGATTTTGTCATATTTTTTCATTCCTAAAAAGTCCATTTGGATAGTGCTCCCCTCATATTCAAATGGATCCATTTGAAGTTTTGGTTTATTGTTAACTCTAGGCACAAGAATCATGTACTCCATGGTTTCTTTATTTGAGTTAAATGTAGGAATTATCCTTGTTGTTGTAAGTTCTGAAATTACAACAATATGCTTTAACAACTGCATCTTTTCTTCTTTATACATCTCTTTTATTTTTCATCTCAACATCAAATTTATTGTAATCAAAACCTTGGATTGTAGAAAAAATCAAATGCTTGAATGGAGAAAGAGTACTAGTACTTCCAATTTTGGTCAGACTAAAAATTGAAGGGTTGACTTGTGGAAATAATTCCTTTGAGGTTGAAAAATAGGAAGTTAGATTTTGAGCTTCCATAATCTTTTTCTTCTTTAAAATGATTCGATTACTGAGTTCCTATAGTGTCCAGTCTCTTCTAGTGTCGGTCTCTTTTGACTATCAGTGTGAGGTTGTGAAATTGAAGATTGACTATGAGTGAATTGGACTATACCTTCTACCATTGTTTAGCCTTAAGCAGTTTTATATGCTCCACCTCCAATTTTAGATTTACCATGCACTTTTCTAGGGGTTACCTCTTGTACATAAAGAAATCCTTGTCCACTAGATCCCAAAGCACAACCATCATAACCTATTTTTTCCATGATTTTTGCTCCTACAAAATGTTTTTCTTTTGTGGCTTCACTTGAAAAGCTCTGTATGAATAATCTACCTCACTAGTACCACCATCATTTTTACTAGTTTCATAATAATTATCACCTTATTCATCATTAGTTTCATCTTCATTGGGATGCTCTTTCTTCCCAAATTGCTAAATTCTTCATACTTTGGGATGTCATCAAAATTTGTAGTAGTCTTTAGTTCACCCAACTCTTTCTCATAGATTAAAATTTAGTGAGTTTTTACAGTGTCCATTTTTTATTTGTACA
This sequence comes from Cryptomeria japonica, assembly GCF_030272615.1. Taxonomy (NCBI): domain Eukaryota; kingdom Viridiplantae; phylum Streptophyta; class Pinopsida; order Cupressales; family Cupressaceae; genus Cryptomeria; species Cryptomeria japonica. The sequence continues at coordinate 214,255,943 of NC_081410.1, read as the reverse complement.
AGCCATCCTTAGATGCTTTGGTTATTTTTTTATAGTAGACAATTTGACAACTCTTGTATAGAATTTTGTAGCTCTTGATTGGCATCTTTGGTGCAATTCCATTATTTCTGTTGATAATTGATCAAAAGAAATACCTATCTCGACATCATTTTCCTCCATTATTTTTTGACCTCATCCCAAGAATTCTTGTTTTTCAATCTTTCTAGTGAGGGTGTACTTTCATGTTGAATTATACTTGTAGAATTCCTATTGGCTACAATTATTTCTTTGATAATGTTACACGGGTCATATTGCCAGTGACAAACAAATTCAAAATTTCAAAAAAATATTTACAACATTGATTTTTTTTCTCTTGAACATGAGCTCTTAACATAAGAAAGGTAATGAAGGAAATATGCTCTTCTTTGGTTGATTATGAAAATATAATTGATTTGCACTATTAAGTTACCATTCATATTCCAATGCAAAAACCATATTTATCACATGAATTGGAAGTTTGTAGGGGTGTTCTCCTAATCCATAAAATATTAGGACAATATATTCTTCCATGAAGTACCAACCAGCCAATTGTATTTGTGATCCTAGTTGAATGCAATTTCTACAAGACTTCGATACTAAATGCATTGGAGTATTTATAATTGCTTGATACAGTGGAACCAAAAAGTGGTCTACAAAATCATTGCAATACCTTCTATGATCATGCATCCTTATCTTTGATGGTATGATGAAAGAATAAGGATCTGGTCAACTACTGAGAGGGGGGGGTGTATCAATAGATAGAAAACTGTATAGACTTTCACCAATCTCAAAAACAACCTCTCAATGCAAACTCTAAACTGACAAGTGAAATCGGTTGACTATTATAATAGACTAACAGTAAAACATCTCTAAAACTCACAAAACCTTTTAACTGAATCATTCAAATACTTTACTGATAGTAGTTGAAACATATTTTAGATTGTTGTTGGTTAACATAACATATCAAAGTGGATTTAGTAGTCAAGCAATTCAACCATAGTAAACATAACCACAAAAACATTCACCACTTGACATAATATTTTTGACATGGAAACCCAAATGGGAAAAATAATGGTGGGGATGAATACCCACAAGTAATCTGAACTCTTCTGAAGTTTGCGCTGTTAGGAGCCAAGCCTGTTAAAGCTTTACAATAAGTCCTGTTAAGAACAGATCATGTTAGGGACCACCCGTTTAAGGGATTGACTATAATGCCCTATTAAAAGCAATACCCTGTAAGGAGTAACCTCGGTAGAGGATTTGAAATCCAAGCTAATGGATCACCTGGTTAGAGGATTTGAATAACACTAAGCTTGTTAGAGCTTACTCGGTTAGGGGATTTGACTGCTGTAATTGTTAGAAAACAATAGGGGTTTGTTGATCTGTTTTAATAGCACTACACTTGCTTGTTCAGATCCTTTTCATTCTCCTATCCGCCTTTACACATACTGCAGATACATCATCTGGTTTGGCAACCACACTCTCACTCTCAACTACAAATTGCCAACTCTTCAACAAAACAACTCATCAAACTTATAAACAAAACAATAGGTCGGTAACACATCACAAACCTAATTCTCTTATAGAGATTACAAACAAATTGGTTCAAGTATGATCGTTGGATTACATAAAAATCACTGCACATCATTCAAGATATCCTCAACCGGTCCTTTATCATTGCTTCATCGAACACTGTAACTCATCACGTGGTTTACATTACATGCAATGAAATTTCTCATTCCCAAGATAAAAACCATTATCTCTACGCGCCAAAAACCATTTAAAACTCTTCTCATACAACATGCATACGTGTCATAATTACCGCTCAACATCAGATCATAAACCTATACAACCGATTCACCAAACTTCATCGGTTAGGGTTTATCATATCAACAGGTAGGGTTTACCAATTCACCTCTCCATTTCATAGCAATACCGGTTTCCTCCACAAACTCACCTATTGGTTGCAATTCCTTTCACTAGCTCTTCCTACCGGTTACAAAACAACATTATAACAACATCATTACCAGTTAATTGACATCAATGACAACATAATATTTCATTAATGCAATCTTCATGCAAATGCTAAAAATCTCCCCCTTTGGCATTGATGGCAATACAAGTATCAATACCCTTGATTGCTATGATTGTGAATAGGAATCCTAGTTTACATTTTACCATGTATTTACCTTCAACTGAGTCTCCATGTCTTCAGTTGGCTATAGATCTTCTCTCTCTTAATCATACAATTCTTCTCCCCCATAATCACATAGATCTCTCCCACTTTGACAATAATGCCAAAGTGAAAGTAAAACATGCAATGTCAAACTTCACTATTAAGCATCATCAATCTACAACTTGATGCTCCCCCTGTGGAATAACTCCATTCTACATCAATCCTATTGTAAAATTCTACAAGTAGCTTTGGGAGTGATGTAATCTACATCATGCTCAATTGACCTCATTAAGGGGTACAACCCCTAGCTGACTTCTAAGATACTCAAAAGTATTCTTAAGCAGAGGTTTAGTAAAGATATCTACAAGCTGCTCCTTGGTAGAACCATGCTCCAATATCACATCTTTACTCTGCACTTTTTCTCTCAAGAAATGATACTTCAATTCAATATGCTTGGTTTGTGCATGCAAAACATGGTTCTTTAAAATATTTATGGCACTAGTATTGTCATATAAGATCTTTATCGGTTCTGAAATATTCATCTTGAATCCTTCCAGAATGTGTTTAATCAAGATAGCCTGGGTACAATTCATATAAGCTACAACATACTCAGCTTCAATAGTAGACTGTGATATATAGCTCTGCTTCTTGCTACTCCATGAAACAAGTCTTCCTCTAAGAAAGAATGCTCCACCGGTTGTGGTTTTTCTATCATCAACATTACCTGCCCAGTCTGCATCTGTATACACCTTCAAATCAAAGTTACCTGCATATGGATACCATAATCCATAGTCAATAGTACCTTTCAAATATCTGAATATCCTTTTGGTTGCTATCAAATGTGTTTCCTTAGGATTCTTCTAAAATCTGGCAACTAGACCAACTGCATGAGCTATATCCGGTCTACTATGAACAACATAGTGCAATTTCCCAATCATTGACCTATACTCCTTTTCATCAACATATGTGGCTTCATCTTCTTTAGAGAATTTACAACCTGTAACCATTGGTGTCCCAACTGGTTTATAGTCACTCATTCTAAATGTCTTCAATACCTCTTTCACATACTTAGACTGTGTGATGAAAATACCACTCTTCATTTGCTATATTTGCAAGCCTATGAATTTTTTTATCTCTCCCACTAGAGACATTTCAAACACATTTTTCATCTCATTTGCAAAGTCATTTCTCATGTCATCATTGCCTCCAAATATGATATCATCCACAAACACTTCCCTAACCAGTATCTTATCTCCTTCAGATTTGAGATATATGTTGTTGTCTTCACTGGTTCTTTGAAAACCTATATTCATCAGGTGTGAATGTAGCCTCTCATACCATGCTCTCGGTGCTTGATTTAACCCATATAGTGCCTTGTGCAATTTGCATACCATATCTTTTTTATCAGTCAAAGCATAACCATCTAGCTGCTCAATGTATACTTCTTCTTCCAGTATCCCATTCAAAAATGTTGACTTCACATCCATTTGATATACTTTGAATCCCTTATATGATGCAAATGCAAGTAAAGTCCTGACACCTTCCAGTCTGGCAACTGGTGAAAAAGTCTCACCACAATTTTCTCCTTCTTCTTGTGCATAACCTTTGCAAACCAATCTAGCTTTGTTTTAGAATACTACACCATCTTCATTCAGTTTATTCCTAAATACCCACTTAGTACCTATCACATTTTTATTCACCGGTCTGCGTACTAGTGTCCATGTGTTATTCTTCTCAATTTGATCAAGCTCCTCCTCCATAGTTTTGATCCAGTGATCATCTCCAAATGCTTCCTTAGCAGTTCTAGGCTCAATAGTGGAGATCATGCAAGAATTCTCTCTAATTCTTCTTCTGGTTAACACTCCAACATCCTTATCTCCAATAATCTGGTTAGGATTATGATTGAGTCGCACATACCTCAGAATAACATGGTCATTATGTTTGGGTTCTTCTTCTTCATTATAATCATCTTCTTCTGGATCTACTTGTTTCGGCTGAACGGGTACAACAACATTCTCTTTACTAGCTTCAAGTTTTATCGGTTCTAGTTCCAAAATCAAAATGCAAGGATCTTCATCCTTTTTCTCCAAACTGGTTTCCCCTAAGACTTCAGGATACTCATCCACTCAAACATCAACACTCTCAATAATTCTCTCTGTCCGGTTGTTATAACATTTGTAGGACTTACTCTTGGTGGAGTAACCAAGAAATATGCCTTAATCACTTTTAGCCTCAAACTTACTAACATAGTCACCTCTCTTAATAAAACATTTACTACCAAATGTCTTAAAATAACTGACATTAGGTGATCTACCATACCAGTATTCATAAGGAGTCTTATCCTTACCTCTTTTTACCAATATCCAGTTCATAGTGTAGATAGTTGTGCTGATAGCTTCTCTCCAGAAATTTTTTTCTACACCTCCTTGTATCAACATCGATCTAGCAAGTTCAACAACTGACCAGTTGTTCCTCTTTGCAATGCCATTCTGTTGTGGTGTCCTCGGTGCATAAAGTTGTCATTTGATACCATTTTCTTCACAATATCTAGTGAATTCCACAAAAGTGAATTCACCACCTTGATCAATCCTCAGACACTTTATCTTCTTGCCACTTTCCTTTTCAGCCAAGGCCCTGAATGCCTTGAACTTACTAAATGTTTCTTTTTTATCCTTCAAGAATGTGACCCACATCATTCTTGAGCAATCATCAGTGAAGATCATAAAATATCCGACACCTTGAATACTTTTGGTCCTTATTGGTCCATAGAGATCTGTATGAACCAAATCTAACAGATGTTCTGCTAAAAAATATTTTCTCTTAAAAGTTGAGGATGTCGTCTTTCCCAACTGACATTCCTTACACAAAGCATTAACCGGTTTGTCCAACTGAGGCAAACCTCTTGTCTTGGACTTACTCACTTTAACAATGTTATCAAAATTTATATGACAAAATATCCTATGCCAAAGCCAACTATCATCTATTTTAGAAATTAAACAGTTGTTTACTTTAGGATTCAGGCGAAACAGGTTACCTTTAGTCTGCTTGCCAGTTGTAATCAGTTCACCTTTTCTCCCATAGATTTTGCACATTTCATTCTTAAACTCCAATGGATATCCTTTGTCATTGAATTGTGCAACACTCAAAATATTGTGCTTTAATCCTTCGACCCAGTGGACATCATCTGCACTGCTCTTCTCATTAAGAGAAATAGTTCCCTTATCTTTTACCATGCAGGGTGAATCATTACCAAATCTCACAACTCTTCCATCAAATTCCTTCAAGGTAAGAAATTTTCTCCGGCATCGATCATGTGGTGTGAACAACCACTATCAATGATCCAATCATCAGAATTATCCATGCGAGAAACTAATTCCTTTTGATCAGATGTCTCTTCTTTAATAGTTACAAAACAATGTTTTCATTAGCATGTCCCTCAGATTCCTCATTAGTGAGACCGTCATCAACTACAATGAGACAATCTCTTTTGCCTTTTCCCTTGTACTTCTTAAACTTCTCGCGCTTGTGCTCGTTGTCACCATTAGGATAGTTAGTTGCAATGTGTCCAATATTGTTGCATGCAAAACATTTCAAAGGTAATTTACCTCTATACTTACCAGTACTTCTGGGAAACTGCTTGGTCAACAATGCTTGAAGCTCAACCAAATTGTCTTCATCATCAACTTCCCTGTTGAATCTAGATTCATAGCTGTGACTAACATCTCTACTTTTCCTCATAGATGGGTTAGAAGTTGAATCTCTAAATGCAAATTCAAATTTCTAAACACTACCATCATAACCATTTAATTCAAAAGCAATAAGCTTACCAATGATGGAGTCAAGGGTTACCTTAGTTTTGTCAATTGACTTTAGCTCCTAAATGGTTGCAACTCGGATAGCATAGACTAGTAGAAGGGTTCTCAACACCTTACTAATCACTGCGGCATCTTCCACTTTACCACCAACACTCTTGATCTCACTAACTATCTCTTTGATCATCTGACCATACTATTGTATATTCTCACCTTCAGCCATCCACATGTCATCAAAATTTCCTTTTAGATTATCTTCTTTGGAAATCTTCACATGCTCATCACTGCTATAGATCTCTTCAAGTTTCTTCCATACCTCATATGTAGTCTCCAGACCATGGACATCTACATACTCTTCATCAGATAAAGAACTGATAATGGCCTCCAATGCTTGATTATTTTCTTGTTATTCTTTCTTCTGATCATCAGTCACAATCCCACTAGGTGCAACATATTGAGTACCAACATTTTCCCAGTATTGACCTCCTAGACTCTTGAGATAAATTTTCATTATATCACTCCATATCCTGTAGTTCTCCCTATTAAACTTTGGACCTTCTTTCTTCATCATGTTCTAAAAGATCTTTACCTCAAGTTGTTAGGCTTAGACCTTAGAGGTCTTGAAAAGATCTAATACCAATTGATGGTATGATGAAAGAATAAGGATCAGGTCAACTACTGAGAGTGGGGGGGGGGGGGGGGGGGGGTTGAATCAGTAGATAGAAAACTATATAGACTTTTAGCAATCTAAAAAACAACCTCTCAATGCAAACTCTAAACTGACAAGTTAAACCGGTTGACTGTTATAAAAGACTAATAGAAAAACATCTCTGAAACTCACAAAACCTTTTAACTGAATCATTCAAATATTTTACTGACAGTAGTTAAACCATATTTCAGATTGTTGTCGGTTAACATAACATATCAAAGTGGATTTGGTAGTTATGCAATTCAACCATAGTAAACATAACCACAAAAACATTCACCACTTGACACAATTTTTTTGACGTGGAAACCCAAATGGGAAAAACCATAGTGGGGATAAATACCCACAAGTATTCTAAACTCTTCTGAAGTTCGCCTTGTTAGGAGCCAAGCTTGTTAAAGCTTTACAATAAGTCCTGTTAAGAACAAATCCTATTAGGGACCACCAACTTAAGAGATTGACTATAGTGCCCTATTAAAAGCAATGCCTTGTAAGGAGTAACCTTAGTAGAGGATTTGAAATCCAAGCTAATGGATCACCTTGTTAGAGGATTTGAATAACACTAAGCTTGTTAGAGCTTACTCGGTTAGGGGATTTGACTGATGTGATTTTTAGAAAACAATAGGGGTTTGCTAATCTGTTTGAATAACACCACACTTGCTTGTTTAGATCCTTTTTATGCTCCTATCTACCTTTGCACATACTGTAGATACATCATCTGGTTCGACAACCACACTCTCACTCTCAACTACAAATTGCCAACTCTTCAACAAAACAACTCATTGACCTTATAAAAAAAAAAAGGTCGGTAGCACATCACAAACCCAATTCTCTCATAGAGATTACAAACAAATCGGTTCAAGTAAGACCGTTGGATTACATAAGAATCATTGCACATCATTCAAGATATCCTCGACTGCTCCTTAATCACCGCTTCATCGAACACTGTCACTCATCACATGGTTTACATTACATGCAATGAAATTACTCATTCCCAAGATAAAAACCATTATCTCTACATGCCAAAAACCATTTGAAACTCTTCTCATACAACATGCATATGTGTCATTATCATTACCTCTCATCATCAGATCATAAACCAATACAACTGATTCATCAAACTTCATCGGTTAGGGTTTATCATATCAACGGGTAGGGTTTACCGGCTCACCTCTCCATTTCATAGCAATATCGATTTCCTCCACAAACTCACCTACCGGTTGCAGTTCCTTTCACTAGCTCTTCCTACTGGTTACAAAACAACATTATAACAACATCATTATCGGCTAATTGACATCAATGACAACATAACATTTCATTAATGCAATCCTCATGCAAATCCCAACAATATTAGGGGTCCACTCATATACTAGAAGTTTAACCAATGTTCCTATTGTACCTTTGTCATTCTTATTGAATTGAATATGAAGTTTGATGTCTATTTCCTCAAACTTTTGACTAAATTTCTATTGAAATAAATAACACAAGTAGGTTGTGAACCTAAATGTCTTAGTGGAACCTCCTTTAATTATGACAACTTGTTTATGCATGGATTCTACAACATGCTCAATAAATCTATATTTAATAGGTAGATTTACATAATAGATATTATATAGTATTTCAAGGAGGCTTGCACCCACATCCCTATTACCATCCATTCAAAGGGAAAATGACAGGATTGATAAAGTTTGTTGAGCCCATGGTTCAAACTTTTCAATTCCATAAGGATGCCTATAATCCTCTTGGAGTACAATACCTTCCTCTTAGGCGGATTTACATAATAGATATTATATATTATTTCAAGGAGGCTTGCACCCAGATCCCTATTACCATCCATTCAAAGGAAAAATGATAGGATTGATAAAGTTTGTTGAGCGCATGGTTCAAACTTTTCAATTCCATAAGGAGGCCTATAATCCTATTGGAGTCAATACCTTACTCTTTTATTTTATTGAAAAAATAATTTTTATTTTGTCAATCGACTACTTCATAGGCACTGGCCATTCTTTCAAGGTCAATGCAGATTTCTCCAAAATCTTCTATTGTAAACCCTAATAGTTTTCCAATCTCTTCTCTAGTAATGTGTAACAATACTTGGCTATCTTTCCTAACATTACTTTTTGACTATCATCATAATTTTGGGTGCAAGCCATTATAAATTTTTGGCAAGGGAAGACCTTAGGCAATATCATGCAACTCAATCCACTCATCCATAGCCCCATCATACTAAAATTTGGTCTTTCTTTATCACATCCCTTGGTCTTGCTCTCAGATAAAAATCTCTATGCCTAAGGTAAGACAAACATAGATTGCAAGATCATAAATATCATGGTACTCATTATTGAAAGCTGGGGTCTTAAACAAAGTGACATAGTCTATTTTTTACTTACTTTTCTTTTCCCAATTTTAGGTTTAGTGCTAGTGGTAGGTATGCTTGTAAATAGACAACCTTAAACTTTAAGAAATTTAACTTTTAAGCTTTCTGGGAAACCTAAACCTTACTTGTAATTTGAACACTTGAAGAGGGAAACCAAGTTTGTTAATTCCTACAATCTTTTTGGACTCTTGTGCTTTGTAATCTCTCAAACCCTAGCCCAAAGTCCTAACTCCGCACTCTCATCTCAAACATTTTTTTTCACTATATTAAATGCTTCTTTAATCTTATTTTACATTCCTTAAATGTAGTAGAAAAGGGAACAAAACATGTTTGTGATGAGACAATAGTTATTGCCACTAAGACACTTGGAATGTAATTTAAATTATTTTTTAGAGAGGACTAGAGCCACCTTCTGGTGACTAGGAAGACATCTAAGTATATTATTGAGACACATGGGTGCTAGCTATGAATTTCCTTTGGAGTGGGCTCGTCCCTTGCGTAAATGTGTGGATAAAAGACTGAACCCACTTTTTTATTTGTGCAATCACACAACCAATATCTACATCTTGTTGATATCTTCACCTATGGGGTCACCATATCCCAAGTGCTAGTTTCTAATCGGTGTACAAAATGTCTCTGCAAGATAGTGTCATGTTCTCTAATCTCAACGTCTCATTTATTATTATTGATGTTGATTGTACATGACTAATGTTGATAATGTATTTTTGAGTGTGATTGCTGTCAATTTGAATTTTCAAGGATGTGAAGAAATTAGATCAAATATATTTTTGATAGGAAATTATCACATTTATTTAATGATGGAGTACTTAGTTATCGATAACTACAGAAAATTTCTATAAAGAGGGATGTAGAGTTCGACCAAAATCATCCATAAAATAGTTTTGAATGCAACATATTCTCATTTCTCAATTTTGATAAGAGTTTTTTGAGGTTAATAAGGATGAAAATATTGTATTATTGGGGGTATTGTATGTTGAACACACAACATGACTGAGAGGGGGGTGAATTAGTCCAAAAATTCAAAATAAACTAACTATAAACAACATCAAGTAATTTAGCAACAACACATGAGCATCAACCATAAACACATGAACACCAGCTTTACATGAAAAAACCAAATAGGGACAAATCGTGATGAGAAACTAACTCACAATACATATAACCTGTTTACAATGAATGTGGCTTACTACGAAAGAGAAAATTGTTTCAGACTTGCAGAACAAAGTGTACAACCTTAGGCAAGATACAAAATAAGGACTTGCACAACTAAAGATCACTTCTTTAGGACAAGATACAAATCGCTGCAAAAGGACTCACTGTCAATCAACAACAAAGGAAATCTAGCTGAATTGAAACTGAGAAGGATTCTCTTGAACATAAAATTATCCTTGAAGAACTAGATCAAGAGACCAACATCATGAAAAACATCTTTGATAATCTCCATTGTCATAACACACTATCTTACTGAATATATCACCTTCAAAGCTCTTTTCAATCATACTTTCACACATTCACAAACTCAAATCTGCTTGCATATCATTTGCATTCACTTCTCATCAATTCACACAAATCTACTCATCCATCCACATGCCATCAATATAAGATACGACATTGAAAACTGAGCAAGGGGCTAGTCAAAATAGAATAAGCAATATTACACAAAATAAGCCACCTAGACCAAAAATACTCAAAATGGTCCACTCCAGGAGAAGTAGGGAACCAAAATACATCCTTCCAAGATTAATACAATGATCCATATGTTCTTTAATACATTCTCCAAATTCATTACCAAATGTAATGTGTAGATATAGAAACCGGTCGGCCACATATCATCTTCCGATGCAAAATACTTCATACAAATCTCGACATGCCATGGTGAGACCTATAACAACATCCCAATACAACTTCCAACTCATATCTGGACCAAAAGAATATGATCCAATTAAGATAACTTAATTGGACACACCAAGTCATAACATAATTGAATATCCTAAACATAGATCAACAAATCTCTCTTGCAGAACAAGGAAACCACTTGAGAATACTAAATATGGCATGAAACCATATCCACTAAATCACAACACTTGAATAACATCTAGAAAATATCACAACTCTTTCTCCCATACAACTACTCTCTCTACTAATCTCACAAAAACTCTCTCCAACAATCTCACAATAACTCTCTCCCCCTTTGACATCAATGACAAAGGGTGCTACATAATATATTGACAAACACACACCAATGCTGCCCTTGAGAGCAACAAAAACACCAATCCAAGAGATAAAGGATAAGCACTAAATCTTCCATGGAAATATGCACCCTTGTAATACATCTAGTTAGAAAAAGGAGGGGCAATAACCCCAAGTTTCTCCCTGAGATACTCAAAAGTATTTGTCGTCAATGCCTTAGTAAAAATGTCTGCTACTTGTTATTTTGTAGAAATGTATTTTAATCTAACTTCTTTCTTTGCAACCTTCTCACTTAAGAAATGATAACGGATTGAGATATGTTTTGTTCTTGAATGCATAACCGAATTCTTTAAAATATTTATAGCAATGGTATTATCACACATAACAAGAATAACTTCATCATATACCACTCTTATATCCTTAAGAGTCCACATCATCTACATAACTTGAGTACAACAAGATGTTGCAATGTATTTTGCTTCTATAGTAGATAATGATACTAATTCTTGCTTCGTACTCATCCATGAAACCAATCTATCTCCCCAAAAGAATGTACCACCACCAGTAATTTTCCTGTCATCAATATTTCCGGCCTAATCAACATATGTATAAGCTTTCAACATAAAATCTTCATCCATCTTGTACCATAGACCAAAATCCCGAGTTCCTTTCAGATACCTAAAAATCCTCTTCACTACTTGATGACGAGTTTGCTTTGGACTAGCCTGAAATCTCACAACTAAACATACAACTTGCATACTATATGGTCTAGAGGCAGTAAGATATAACAATCCTCCAATCATATATCTATAACTAAAGGGGTGGGGTGCTTGCAAGAAGTTGAGTCCACTTTTTGGCCAAAAAGTGGAAGTTTTTTCTCTGTTTTTTAGAATTCATCTTGTTTAACCTAAAAATTTGAAGCACTTAAAGAATGAATCTTGGAAAAAATCAATAATAAAAAATGTAGTCTCTGAAGTCTAGTTTCCAAATATGTAATTTATTTTAATTCCCAAATCTGAAAAATTTAAGTTTGAATAGGCATTACTAAAACCTATAGTTTAAAAGTCACTTTTTTGGGACCATACTATGTTCATGTACAACAAGCAAAATTTGACCTAAATGAAAGTATTTTTTAAAATCCTTTTGGGAAAATATTTTTAACTCAAGTCACCTTTAATGAGAATATTTTTTGTTAATTAATTTTTAATTTTTTTCTGCATTTTTTTTTGTTAATTTTTTATTGGGAAAAATTGTTGTTTTGGAAAACCCTTGTGTACGACAAGCATAATTTGACCTAACCTTAACATTTTTTTTCTTTTTAAACTATATCTAATTGTCTCTTGTTTGATGCCATATAATTTAATTTTCAAAAAACTTAAAGACAAAAAAGTTATTAAAAAACTAAAAAACCCTGTTATTTCAAGTTTATAGACCTCTTTCATTAAAAATTATTTTAAAGATAAAAAAATTGATCCAAATTTTTTAAATATTACATATTTTGAATCTAGACAATCTCTACTATAATAGGTTTTCATTGTTTAAAAAAATTCTGAAAATTTTGTGTTCAGATATGTTTTGAAAGTCATTATTTTTTATGGAGATTGATTTGGCCTCCAAGTGTAGGTCAAACTAGGTCCAAGCCAAAGGGTCAGCACTCCAAGCCATTTCCAAAACCAAAACCCAAAGGAGAAACTAGGCCAAAATTCATTTTTTTTACAAACGGGATCCTGTTTTGTTTTTTAAAATAATTAAAAATACATTTAGCGAATGAGGTCCCGTTTCTTTCATTTTTTTTTTCTGTTATTATTATTTTCCTTTCTTATACTTTAAGTTATATTTCATGTACATATTGGCAGGATGTTTGAGAGTGGTTTTAGATCTCTAGGAGTTATAACGCAAATTCTAAATTTTAGAATATCTTATAAATTTTCAAACTTAATCAAATTTCAACAATCAGTAAGCTCCTATAAGGATTTTCTTGTTCTCTCTATATCACTCTCTTTATCCCCCTCAAGCTCTAGACCTATCTCTCTCCATATTACTATTCCTTTATCCCCTCTCTACCTCTCTATCTCTCTCCTCTTTCTCCAAGAATTTAGATTTATCACTTTACCTCTCTCACACATCCTTAACTCTCTACTATTTGTTTCCTCTCTCTCTCTCTCTCTCTCTCTCTCTCTCTCTATGCACCTCACCTCACTCCCTCCCTCCCTCTCTCTATTTCTCTACATATACCTCTCTATGTCTCTCTCCCTACCTACCTAGTTAGATGTTTAAATGTTTAAATTTCTTTATGATATGTTTAAATGTTATGCATATGGTCTAGATGTTTTTAATATTATGTATAAATGTTATACATGTATAGTTAGATGTTAAAATTCTATCCTAGGACTCCTTAGTACATCATAGGACCTCTTAAGACACCTAGGGTCACTTGGTATATCCTAGGACCTATTAAAACATTATAGGACCCCTTAGTACATGCTAGGACATCCTTTGACCCCTTAAGACACCTAGGACCCCTTAGTACATGCTAGGACATGTTTTGACCCCTTGAGACATCTAAGACCTCTTAGTACATCATAGGACCTCTTAAGACATCATACGACCCCTTAGTACATCCTAGGAGCTATTAAGACTCATATGACCCCTTAGGATCCTATGTCAGGTTGCCTTGTGAGTTTGCGATTATTTATTAATTAATAATCGATTTATATAGTTTATTTATTATTAAATTAAATCAATAGATGTCATTAATATTTATATATTATTGTGTAATTTAATTATCTAGGGTGATTATTTATTAATGTTATTTTGTGAATCATAATATCTGGCATATATAATTATGCATGAAAGACTATTTATTTATTATATTTTATATGTATGTGGGAGATATTAATGGTATTCAGTTTAAATTATAATATTTGAGCAGTTATGATTATGTATGAATTTGATTATTTATTTGTTGGTTATTTGGAGTTGTGGAAATTAATTAATTAAATTATTACATATAGCTCATTGGTGTAAATTATTGAATAATAGTTGGTACGGATATAAATATATATTTTTTGGGAGCAAATAATAAATTAATGATTATTTGGTAGGATTATATTCGCTGAAGCATTTATATTTATCTACACACTTAATTATTTGTTTATTGTTTATTTATTATTTGAGCTTTTGATTTATTAGATTATTATTTATTTATTTATTGTTTAAATTACTGGTTGAGTATGTATGCTTGTCCATACATTTACTTATTTATTATCCATTTTTCTTATTTGTCCATTATTTATTTGATTTGTTGTTTTATTTATTTGTTATTATTTATGTATTTGCTTATTTGTCTATTATTTATTTGACTTCTTGTTTTATTTATTTGTTATTATTTATGTACCCACCTCTTTATATTATTGGCCTTCTTGGGAGTTGTGATTATGAGGATATTATTATGTAATTGTTTATTTATTTATAATATATGTGGTTTTATATTTAATTGGAGCATTTATTTATATTGCTTTTGTTTTATTTTATTGGGCTTTGATTTATTATTGTTATTGGTTATTATATTATTACATTCTCTTGTTACTAATTGAGTAATTAAATATTATGTTTATACCTACCCTATTATTTTATTGGTTGAGATTTGGGGGTAAGTAAATAATATTATTTTATATTCTTACCTCGATTTTGGAAGGGGGTTGGTATAGAATATAGTTTATTGGAATATTTTGATTGGCTGGGATTCTTCTATAGTTTTTGAATGAGATTTTATTTATTAGGCTTTTGAGCATTTGTGTCTGTGTGCTTTTGGATATTTTTCTGTAACTTTTGGATTTTCAAATTTCTTGGAGTTGGAATTGATTGGTTGGATTGGATTTTGGAAAGCTTGTTGGTTTGGATTTTTTCTCTTCTATGATTGCATTACCATCACTCTACTTCTAGGTTGGAGATCTTTTTCCATTCTTGTATTTTGATTTTCGAAAAGAGTTGTTTTCTTCATGTCTACTAAAAGATTGTTTGTGGGAGATTGGGAAACATAATTGAAGAAAGGTTAATTATATTGAAATATATGTATTAATATTGGGGAATTAAATATTTGAATTTTTTTAATTTATTGTACTAGCTTTTTGTCGTGAGTTCTTGTGACATTTGGGAATAAATCTTATATCCTTACTTTGGTTGATTGTTGAGATTCTCACTTGTTCCTTGCGATATATTCATTACCGCATCTCTCCTAGATTGGTTTTGACTCATAATTTATGCCTTAATGAATCTTTGGAGTCAATTGTGAGTCTTAATTTTCATTTTTCTAAGTTCTTAGTCCCCACCATAGATGCACTGTTATGTTAGGCCCATTGTTATGTTTTGTGAATGCACTACTATGTTCTGCAGATGCACTAATCTAATTGGTGGATGCGCTAAATTGCTTTGTATATGGGTCTTTGATCATTTGTCAGTCTGTGATGCATTTTTTTGGATTTTGGCTTGTACCAGAGGCTTTTTGTGATTTTCTTGAGTTTTCTCTAAGATGTTTATAGTTCAGTATCATTCATTTTATTGTTGATTTGTGCTCCAACAATATGACCGTGCCTTGTCGTTGAGGTTTTTGCACGTGTTGATTAGCTCTAGCAAGAAGGAGAATGCCTTGCTATTGAGGTAGATTGTATATGAGCTCTAGTGGGATGGATGTGCCTTACTGTTGAGGATTGTATTTGCATATTTCTGAATAAGATGGTGTATGCCTTACTCTTTCTTATTGTTATACTTTTGATGGTGGAGGCTCTTTTTCTGGCATGTTGGCATTATAGTTCTTTATTGTGCTTTAGATTTGTATTTGTGATATTGTGACTGTGGATTTATTGTATTGGAGCCTTCATGATGTTATTGTAATGTTTATGTGGTTTATGTTCCACCCTAATGTATTGTTCCACAGTTAGGGAGAGTGGGCTCTTGCATGTGTAGGACCAGGGTCATGAGCAATAGACCTCTAGGAGGGGGTCTAGACCGGATGGAAGCACATGAAGAGTTTTCCTTTGTAATTGTAAGTGATAACTTTAATAAATTGATTAGTGGGTTGGGTAATTAGGATTCACTTAATCAAGATAATGAATTTGATTTGTATGCCCCAATGGCGGGTCCCAGGGAGGTGGTTTTGGGATCTATGGTTGGGAAGACCATTGGAGCGGTAAATAGATCTCCCTTGTTTGGCTCCAGGTTGAGACAGATTCCACATGAGACTAGCATGTGATGACACTCTTTCCCTACATTTGTCCATGATCCTTATGCCTTGATTGTTGGCACACCTCTGGGATTTTATTAATTTATGATTAGCCTTGTGATGTGATTTGGTTAATTGCTATAACTTGGTTGTTTATTATTTGTGGATGTCATTTTGAGTCCCTTGGTTGTTAGGTGTCAGCCTAGGTCTAGAGTGTTAGTTGGAACCTTGTGTCATCTCCTATCATGGGGGTTGGTTCCTTATTAGTTCCACATGTTTGGGTGGTTTGATGTCTTCTTCCATTGGGACGTTCTTCATTAGAAGCTAGCATGCATGGATGTGGTTTCTTATCTTCTCTTCATGTGGATGGATTCTTGGAGCTTATTCTATGTGATTGAGATTGTAATTGTGTATCTTATGTCATGAGGAAAGATGTAATTGTAAAGAGACTATGTATCATGCTTATGTATCTTGTGTTCATGTGTGATAGGACTTGTAGTAGGCTGTAATCATGATGTAATGTAGTAGGTTATGATTGTTGTAATCATTGTAACTCTTATGTTTTAATTGGATATTCATTATGTATGCAATTTGGGATTGGAAGGAAACAATTGAATGAATGATTAATGGTATTAGATTATCTTACATGTATCTATGGATGTAAAGAGAATGTTAGATGAACATATTAGCATTATGGTAGATGTTCTTAATATTGGTTTCCTCTTGAGTATGAATATGGATGAATGGTTTGTAGGCATGTATGGTTAACTTAAATGAAAAGAATCAGGTTAAATGAAAAGGAAAATAGGAACATTTGGTTTGGAGCTTTAAAATGAATTCAAGAGTTAATGGGAATATGTAGGATTTGCATTGATGGTTCATAATACTCATATTAGGAAGAAAGTAACTAATTAGGAACTAAATGTAATGGATGTTAATGTTATCAGGATTATTTATATGCTTATATGTTATTGTTAGTTAAGTAATAGCATTGAGGTACCCTAGGGATGGATAGCTATTGTATTGTTATTTTCTCTTTCCTATTATGTTGTTAAGAATATGATTATGTTGAAAATGTTTATACATTCATGTAATATTATGAATAATGCATATAAGTACTTGTAGCATTATGTGTGGCATTAGTGAATGTTTTAATTTTTGTTTATCTCTATTTGTTAATTAGATTAGTTATTTTCTCTAAGGTATTTTAGTGGGCATTACACCTTAGTAGGACTTATTATGACATAATAAGACATAATATGTCATAATAGGTTCTATAATGACATAATAGGATCTATTATGACATAATTGGTCCTATTATGACATAATAGGTCCTATTGTGACATATTAGGATCTTGTTATGTCATAATAGGTCTTATTATGTTAGAAAAACCCGTAAGAAGACCTATTATGTCATAAGACCCCTTAAGAGGACCTATTATGACATAATAGGAAAAATTATCACATAAGAGGACCTATTATGACATAATAGATCCTATTATGTCATAATAGATCCTATTATGACATAATAGATCCTATTATGTTATAATAGGACCTATTATGACATGATAGGTCCTCTTAAGGGGTCTTATGACATAATTGGACCTATTATGACATAATGGGACCTATTGTGTCATGATAGGTCCTATTATGACATAATGGGACCTATTGTGTCATAATAGGTCCTATTATGACACAATAGCACCTATTATGATATGATAGGTCTTCTTAAAGGGTCTTATGTCATGATAGGACCTATTATGACATGATAGGATCTATTATGACATGATAGGACCTACCATGTCATAATACCTCTTGAGAGGACCTATTATGATATTATACCCCTTAGTAGAACCTATTAAGTGGTAGTATGTCATAATAGAACATATTGTGGTACAATAGGACCGATTATAACATAATAGGACCTATTATGACATAGTAGGACCTAATATGACATAGTAGGACCTATTATGTCATAATAGGTCCTATTATGTCATAAGACCCAGGTTAAGAGGACCTATCATGGTATAATAGGTCCTATTATTGCATAAGGCCCCTTAAGAGGACTTATTATGACATTATACCCCTTAGTAGGACCTGTTAAGGGGTATTATGTCATAATAGGACTGATTATCACATAATAGGACCTATTATGTCACAGTAGGTCCTATTATGTCATCATAGGTGACCCCTTAAGAGGAACTATAATGACATAAGACCCCTTAGTAGGAGCTATTATGACATGTAATAGGACCAATTATGATATAATATGATTGATTATGACATAATATAACCTATTATGACATAAGACCCCTTAGTAGGACCTATTATGACATATGTAAAGAAAGATAAGTTTCTAGAGAGAGAGAAAAGGTACATTCAGAGAGAGATAAAGAGGTATATATAGAGAAATATAGGTAGGGAGGGAGTGAGGGGAGGTGTGTAGAGATAGATGAGATAGAGAGTAGAGAGTTAAGGATGTGAGAGAGAGGTAGAGACATAGTTCTAGATTTTGGGAGAGAGGGGACAAAGTGAGATAAAGGGGTAGATAGGGGATAGAAGGGAGATAAAAGTAAACACACAAACACACACACACCCACAGAGAGAGAGAGGGAGAGAGAGAGAGAGAGAGAGAGAGAGAGAGAGAGAGAGAGAGAGAGAGAGAGAGAGGGGGGATATTGAGAGTAGAGAGTTAAGGGTGTGAGAGAGAGGTAGATATAGGTCTAGATTTTGTGAGAGAAAGGAGAGTGTGAGATAGAGGGGTAGAGAGGAGATAGAGGGGAGATAAAAGGAGATAGAGTAGAGAGAGAGAGAAAGGGAGTGGGAGGGAGGGAAAGAGAGATAGAGCGAGAGAGAGAGAGAGGGAAAGAGAAAGAGAGAGAGAGAGAGAGAGAGAGAGAGAGAGAGAGAGAGAGAGAGAGAGAGAGAGAGAGAAGTTGGTAGATAGGGTGAGAAATACATAGAGAGAGAGGTATATATGTAGATAAATAGAGACAGGTAGGGAGCAAGGGGAGGTGTGTAGAGAGAGAGGAGACAAAGAGTAGAGAGTTAGGGATGAGATAGAGAGAGATATAGGTCTATATTTTGGGATAGAAAGAGAAAAGAGTGAGATATAGAGGTAGAGAGGGGATAGAGGAAGAGTAATATGGAGAGAGATGAGTCTAGAGCTTAGGGAAGATAAAGAGAGATAGAAAATACCATTATAGATATGGAGAGAGATGAGTCTAGAGCTCAAGGAAGATAAAGAGATTGAGATAAAGAGAGCTAGAAAATGTTGAACAACTGATTAATGAAATTTGACTAAGTCTAAAAATTTATAAGATCTTTTAAAATATAGAATTTGCATTATAACTCCTAGAGATCTGAAACCACTCTCAAATATCTTGCCAACATATACATGAAGAAATGTGACTTATACTTAAATGTTATATTTCATGTATATGCATGTTAATTTTCATATTTAAAAAAAAAAGAAATAGGATCTAGTTTTCAAAATAGGGTCCCATTTCTTAGATTTAAGCTCAAGATCCCAACACGAAACAAGATTCTGTTTCAAATTTTGGCTCAAGACCCCGAACCATAGCGAGATCCTATTTCATTTCCCATGCGCTCTGCATGATTTGCCATTTTTTTCTAAGTGTAAAAATTTAACACTAAGTGGACTCAACTTCTTGCACTTACCCAGTGGTAACATGTTTAGAATTCTTCATATCAAACTTCTTTAATATTTATTTGACATATTTAGCTTGAGAAATAAAGATTCCATCATCCAACTGAGTAACTTGTAAACCAAGAAAGAATGACATCTCTCCAAACATAGACACAAATTCCTTGTACATTTCTTCTACAAATTCTTTATACAAACCACCACTTCCTCCAAAGATAATATCATCAACATAAACAATAACAATCAATAACTTATTTCTTTCAACCTTAAAATAAAGATTGTTGTCTATAGTACCTTTCCTGAAGTTTTTGATAGTTCTGATACTTAATGTAAGTACAGATCCAATAGCCAACAAGATGAGAGGGGGGGGGGGGGGGGTGAATCATACAAACTTAATCTTCCATAAAAACATCAGATTGGACCTCGGTAACATATACTTCAATAATATAACCAAAACTGCTAAACGTGCAAACTCAAAAGCATATAAACATCATAAACCTCATAAAACTAGATTTAATGTGGAAACCCAAATAGGGAAAAACCATTGTGGGATTTCAGACCCACTAAGAAATATACTCTTCTAGAGTATGCTCGATTAAAAGAAAATCCTATTAAAGATTACAAACACATTGCTAGATGTGACTCGGTTAAGGGATTTCCCTCAGATCTGTTAGGATATTCACCTTGTTAGAAGTGACCTTGTTAAAGGATTTCGAACACTCAATTAGAATGTCACCTTGCTAGAGGGTTTTACAAATAAGACTGTTAAGTCCACTTGGTTAAGATATTTTCTGTCACTTTCACAAAATAATAGTAATAAAAATCTATCTGCAACTTCACATCTAAAATGCTAAAGCAGATTCTTATTTTCTCAATACAATCTAGACATAGAACCAATCTAGTGCATCTGCTGGGCTTCTATACTCTATTATTCAAAACAGGTCTTCAAGCTTTTGTGCTCGGTAATCACTATGTAGCATCCCTATGCATACATTTGCCCGCATACATTGTTTATCAACAACTCCCTATTTATAAACAATTAGCTAACTACTTAATCTCTTTGATCACACTTCCCATGATCAATCATAGCCATAAGATCTTCAATCTTGTCCAGGTTCAATGTATCCTTCGATCTGAAAAATGTTTTACCCCGCCTAGGAACTTGCATACATTTCTTGGAACTTGTGCTAGGGTAATGCGATTCAATCTGCGCTATAGATCTTCATGCTGATTTTCCTTTGCCATAGATTCATCAACAAACTTCATGCACAACATACCAATCATTTAGTCAGTTCCAGCTCATCAGCTTCCTTCATTAAATAACACATGTAACCATTTAATGTATTATGTTACAACTTGGTTACAACTCAGTAACAACTTGGTAAATACTAAACTTCACTTGGTAGACATTTCACCTTCATTAACCAATAGCGATAACCTTAGGGTTTACCGACTAGGTTCTTTGCTTAGTAACATAGTATAGTATTAACCTTACAATTTACAACATATGTATGATGTTAAAACAATCTAAACATCATGATCTCATCATTGTCTGACTCGATAATAGTTGCCCATTGAATACCTTATTCATCCCCTTATTCATCATATTCTTTTTGCGTCTTTTACCGACATCTTTATACTCATCAAATCATACTTCTCAAGATATGACAACATAATAATGAATTAGAAAATCAATTTCTTGAAATCAATGACAAAATAATAATATTAAGACAGTAAATCATCCTTAATTAGTTATATCCATAATCATCAACAACCTTCTCAATATCCTTATTGAAATGCCAACAATCTCCCATTGTCTATTATAATGCCAAATGCCAACAATATCCCCCTTTGGCATTGATGGCAAAACCAATTGAGTTGACCTAATTGATTTGGATTGCTGTGAGTTGTTTGTGAGATTCTGAAATGCTCTCTTCCTGTCATCAGAATTCTCCCCCATACATTAGACTTCCTCTTTTCTTCAGTCTTCTCCCCCTTTTTCTTCAATCTTCTTTAGTCTTCTCCCCCTTTGAGAACAATGCCAAAAAGTAAAGAACTAAAACATGATTTCTTCCTGTATGAAGTGAATTCCTACTATAATGTGTCAATTTAGTCTTAGTCAGAGTATTTTGTCTTCAATTCCTATTTCATGTATTGTATCTTGCATTGTTTCCTGTACACCTTTAGAAAACATCCTAAAGTGTGTAAATCAACATCAACTCCTAAAAGATATTCTATAGAGTCATCGAATTGATGCTTCCAACGAACTCGGTTAGTGAGTAGAAGATAGGGGTAGGACCCCTAACTTACTTCCGAGATACTCAAAAGTGTCCCTTGGTAGTGGCTTGGTGAAGATATCTGCTATTTGTTCCTTTGTGCTAACATACTCCAACACCACTTTCTTCTCTTGAGCTTCTTCTCTAAGATAATGATATTTGATAGAGATGTGCTTTGTCTTAGAGTGCATAACAGGATTTTTTGAAATGTTAATGGCACTAGTATTGTCACAGAATATAGTTACTGACTCGGTAACTTTTTCATTTATAACTTCCAACAGCTATTTGATCCATGCTATGTTGGTACAATTCAATGCTGCACCAACGTATTCAGCTTCTACTGTTGACTGTGAAACACATCCTTGTTTCTTGCTAAGCCAATTCACTAGTCTTTCTCCTAAAAAGAAAGCTCCTCCACTTGTGCTTTTCCTATCATCAATGTTGCCTGCCCAATCAGCATCAGTATAAACTTTTAAATCAAAATCATTTCCTTTCTGATATACTAAGCCATAATCCTCAGTGCCTTTCAAGTATCTGAAAATTCTTTTGATTGTTGTCATGTGTGTTTCCTTAGGATCTGTAGAGAATCTTGCAACTATACCTACTGCATGTGCTATGTCTGGTCTGCTATGAACAACATATTGTAGCTTTCCAATCATGGATCGGTAAATTATCTCATCAATAGATGCAGATTCATCATTCTTTGATAGTTTACAATTGGTAGTCATAGGACTACTTACTGGTTTTGAATCCTTCATTCCAAATTTCTTTAAGATTTCCTTTATGTACCTGGATTGAGTAATGAAAATCTCATTTTTCATTTGCAGTATCTGTAAACCTATAAAATACTTTATCTCACCGATTAATGACATCTCAAATTCTTTGCTCATTTCATTTCCAAAGTTCTTGCATAAAGAGTCATTTCCACAAAATATAATATCATCAACAAATATGGCTGAGATCAGTATTCCATTTTCATCATTCTTTATGTACATATTGCTGTTCTCACTTGTCCTTATAAAACCAATCTTAATCAAATAAGAGTGCAATATTTCATACCATGCTCTAGGTGCTCATTTCAGACCATTTATATACCTGATCTTTACTCTTGTCTTCAACAAATCCTTCAGGTTGTTCAATAAAAACTTCTTCTTCTAATATTCCATTCAGAAATGCAGATTTGACATCCATTTGATATACCTTGAAGTTTTTGAGAGCAGTATATGCCAACAATGTTCTTACTCCTTCAAGTCTAGCCACAAGTGCAAAAGTTTCACCATAATCAATTCCTTCTTCTTGAGCATAACCTTTGCATACTGGTCTTGCTCTATTTCAAATGACATCACCTTTTTCATTTAGCTTGTTTATGAAAATCCACTTTGTACCGATTACATTTTTGTCCTTTGGTCTTGGGATTAGTGTCCATGTGTCATTCTTCTTGATTTGATCAATCTCTTCTGTCATAGCATTTATCCAATCTTCATTGTTAAATGCCTCTTTCACTATTCTCGGTTCAAATTCAGAAATCAGACATGTGTTCTGTCTCAGTTTGTTCCTTGTCATCACTGGATCATCCTTATCTCCTATAATCTGATTTGGTGCATGATGTCTTCTAACATACTTAGCTAATACAAGCTTGGTAGGCTCTGTATGATCTTCTTCATTACTCGGTAACTGGATATTCTCTTCATTTTCTTCAACAGTTTTCTTGGTAGGACTTGTCGGTTGAACATAGACAAATTCATCATAATCTTCTGGTTCTTTGCAATTTCCTTCATCATTTCTTTATGCAAATTCATCAATTTTCACATTTGCACTTTCTACTATTTTGTTAAATGATTTGATCAGACATTTAAATGCTTTTCTTCTAGAAGAATAACCTTGAAATGTTCCTTCTTCACTTTTCTGATCAAAATTGCCATTTCTATCATCTTTGTGTACATAACATCTACTTCCAAAGATTTTAAAATAACTTACATTAAGTTTCTTGTCATACCAGATTTCATATGGTGTCTTCAAAGTACCTTTCTTCAGTTGTACTCGGTTCAAGGTGTAAACTGTTGTGCTTATTGCTTCTCTCCAAAATGTTTGTGGTACTTTCTTTTCAATCATCAGGGTTCTGGCACAATCCACAATAGATCCGTTTCTTCTCTTAGCTATTCCATTTTGCTATGGAGTTCTTAGTACAGAGACTTGTCTTTTAATACCATGATCATTGCAGAATAAGTTGAACTCATCAGACGTGAACTCTCCTCCTCTATCTGATGTAAGACATTTTAGTTGTCTTCCTATTTCATTTTCAACTCTTGCCTTGTACCATTTAAACATTTGAAAAGCTTCTAATTTTTCTTTTAAAAACATTACTGACATCATCCTTGAGTAATTATCCACAAATAATATGAAATATTTATCACCATAATAACTCTGAACTTTCATAGGACCACAAAGATCAGTGTGCATGAGATCTAAAATTCCCTTAGAAGTGTAAGACTTACTTATAAAGCTTGATCTTGTCATCTTACCCATCTGGCATCCTCAACACATAGCATTCTCAGGTTTTTCAAGACACGGTAGACCTCTTACTTAGTGTTTCTTGCTTATTTTGATCAGATTATCAAAATTTACATGACAAAACCTTTTATGCCATAACCAGGTACCATTTATCTTTGCATGCAAACACTTGTTCCGAGTTGAGTCAAGGTGAAATGTATTACCTTTTGTTTGTGTCTCGGTAGCAGCTAACTTTCCATGCTTGTCATGAACTTTGACAATTCCTTTCTGAAATTCTATTCAATAACCTGTATTGTTTAGCTGTGTTACACTCAATAAATTGTATTTCAAACCTTCAACCCAGTAAACATCATTGCATCTTGCATTGTCAAGAAGTGTTATAGATCCTTTACCTCTTACTGGACATGGTGCATCATTACCAAATCTTACATAGCCTCCATCATAAGCTTCTAACATAACAAACTTGTGTTTATCACCTGTCATATGATGTGAGCATCCACTATCTATGATCCAAGAATCATTAGTATTTATGTGAGATATTAGGGCTTTTTCTTCATACCTTTCTTCATTTGATCCATCTTTGATAGCCACATAAACTACTTCCTTTGTATCAGTTTCATCTAATTTATAATCATTAGATTCCTCATCGGCTATTAAGCATGTCTTTCTATCTCTTCTTCTGAAGTCTCGGTGTCCTTTGTAATGATTATCTTTCTATTTGTCATCTTGGTAATCTCTCTTTTTAGTAGAATCTTTGTCAGGATAGTTAGAAGCCATATGTCCTATTTTATCACAATTAAAACATTTCAAAGGTAGTTTTCCTTTATACTTACCTTTGCCTCTCAATAACCTTCTAGCTAATAGTGCTTCAAACTCTTCCTGCTTTCTAATTTCCTCATACAGTTTGTGTACTTCTTCTATGTTCTTACAAAATATTTCACTTTCTCCACTATGATCTCCTTCAAAGTACTTGTACTTTCTTTCATTGTAATCATTAGATTCATCAAGATGAAAAGAACTAAATTCAGATTCAACTTTATTTACCGATGACCCACTATTATCAAAGTTACTTAACTCAAATGCATGTAGCTTACCAATAGTAGTATCTAAAGAAACTGGCATATTAGGTACATACCTCAATTCATTGATTGCAGAGACTCAGATTGCATAAGCCGGTAGAAGGGTTCTTAAAAACTTACTTGTTATATCCTTTTCTTCAATAGTTTCACCTGCTCCTTTGATTTGATTGACAATCTCCTTTAGTCTTGTACTATACTGGGTTATGTTCTCACCTTCATTCATCCTCATAGATTCAAGTTGTCCTCTTAGACTGTCTACTTTTTCTCTTTGAACATGTTCATCACCGCCATATACAGATATGAGTTTGTCCCACATTGCCTTTGCATCATTGCAGCCTTCTAGATCATTAAACTCTGAGTCGGTCAATGCAGATAATATACAACATATTCAATCATTGCTTGGATATGTTCTTGCTTTGCCTTTATCTCTTCCATAGTCAATGGATATGTGCTCGGTGTGATGAAATCATTCGCCAGATAATATACAACATATTCTCCAACTCCCGATAGGTGCAACTTCATCCTTTTCTGCCATGTAGAGAAACTTGACTTGTTCAGCTTCGGTGCATCCCTCTTATACATCTTTGGATCTTTGCCTCAAGTACCTTCAAACTTTTCTTTCGGAGTCCAAAGCTCTGATACCAATTGATAGTTCTGATACTTAATGTAAGTACAAATCCAATAGCCAACAAGATGAGAGGGGGGGGGGGGGGTGAATCATACAAACTTAATCTTCCATAAAAACATCAAATTCAACCTCGGTAACATATACTTCAGTAATATAACCAAAAATGCTAAACATGCAAACTCAAAAGTATATAAACATCATAAACCTCATAACACCAAATTTAACGTGGAAACACAAATAGGGAAAAACCATTATGGAACTTCGGACCCACTAAGAAATATACTCTTCTAGAGTATGCTTAGTTAAAAGAAAATCCTTTTAAAGATTACAAACACATTGCTAGATGTGACTCGGTTAAGGGATTTCCCTCAGATCTGTTAGGATCTTCACCTTGTTAGAAGTGACCTTATTAAAGGATTTCGAACACTCAATCAGAATGTCACCTTGCTAGAGGGTTTTACAAATAAGACTGTTAAGTCCACTCGGTTAAGAGATTTTCTGTCACTTTCACAAAATAGTAGTAATAAAAATCTATCTGCAACTTCACATCTAAAATGCTAAAGAAGATTCTTATTTGCTCAATACAATCTAGACATAGAACCAATCTAGTCCATCTGCTGGGCTTCTATACTTTGTTATTCAAAACAGGTCTTTAAGCTTCTGTGCTCAGTAATCACTATGTAGCATCCCTGTGCATACATTTGGCCACATACATTGTTTATCAACAACTCCCTATTTATAAACAATTAGCTAACTTCTTAATCTCTTTGATCACACTTCCCATGATCAATCATAGCCATAAGATCTTCAATCTTATCTAGGTTCAATGTATCCTTCGATTTGAAAAATGTTTTACCCCACCTAGGAACTTGCATACATTTCTTGGAACTTGTGCTAGGGTAATGCGGTTCAATTTGCGTTGTAGATCTTCATGCCGATTTTCCTTTACCATAGATTCATTAACAAATTTCATGCAGGACATACCAATCATTTAATTAGTTCTAGCTCATCAACTTCCTTCATTAAATAACGCATGTAACCGTTTAATGTATTCTGTTATAGCTCGGTTACAACTCGGTAAATACTAAACTTCACTTGGTAGACATTCCGCCTTCATTAACCGATAGCGATAACCTTAGGGTTTACCGACTAGGTTCTTTGCTCGGTAACATATTATAGTATTAACCTTACAATTTACAACATATGTATGATGTTAAAACAATCTAAACATCATAATCTCATCATTGTCTGACTCGGTAATAGTTGCCCATTGAATACCTTATTCATCCCCTTATTCATCATATTCTTTCTGTGTCTTTTACCGACATCTTTATACTCATCAAATCATACTTCTCAAGATATGGCAACATCATACTAAATTAGAAAATTAATTTCTTGACATCAATGACAAAATAATAATATTAAGACAGTAAATCATCCTGAATCATTTATATCCATAATCATCAACAACCTTCTCAATATCCTTATTGAAATGCCAATAATCTCCCATTGTCTGTTATAATGCCAAATGCCAACAGTTTTGATGTAACAAATATTTGTCCAATCTAGCATACCACGCTTTAGGTTCTTATTTAAGTCCATACAATGCCTTCTTTAACTTGCAAACCACATCCAGATCTTTTGTCAATCTAAATCCATCTAGTTTCTCAATGTACACTTCTTCCAGTTCTCCATTCAGAAATGTTGATTTAACATCTATTTGATATACCTTGAAATTCATGTCCACAAAAAAAGAAAGAAACATTCTAATAGCTTCCATCCTATCTACTGGAGAAAAATTTACTTCAAAGTCAATACCTTCTACCTAAGAATAGCCTTTACATACCAATCTCACCAACTTCCTTGTGACATGTCCTTGTTCATTAAGTTGTTTTGGAATGCTTACTTAGTTCCTATCACTTTTTTGTCCACTAGTCTGGGAACCAACTTCAAAGTTTGATTCTTTTGTATCTAATTTAGTTCTCCTTCCATTGCTTTTACATAACTTTCTTCTTTGCTTGTGTAATTGTGAAAATTTGGTTTTCCACTATTGGAAATAGTAAAACCACTATTTTTTCTTAATTACCATCACATTAGGGAAAGATGAGAATTTGATAGATCTAAACCTAATAGATCTAGATTTTGATTAGATTCCAAGGGTCTTTAATGTGCCTCTTATTTCCCTTAAGTTGAATTGAATTCTTGAAGATGTTGAAACTAGGGTAAATGTATTGAAATTGAGGTAAAAACACATGAACAATAAGCTACAGTCATCAAATCAAGCCACAAACCTAGATCTGAGGATTATAAGTGTATTCATACTTGTTCCCATAAGGAGCCCTTGATTTATCAAGACCAGGATGGTGGTCACTCTGGTCCTCCGCACTTTTAGCACTCCAAAGGGGAATCTCTTTGTCTCTGTATATAAAGCCAATTTTGAAGAGCATGGCTCTGTACTTTCTCCTATGCATACTAGAGAAGGGAAATAGGTTCAGAATAAGGGTTTTCTAAAGTCAAACCCCTATTTAGAAATTAACCTTGAATGAAATTGCAAATACTGAAATAAATAACGGAAAGATATACCTCAGATTTGCAATGATTGATAATGACACTTTGCTTCTTGAATGTAATCACATATGTTGTATGACTTGACACGAACATGACAAAACCCTAATCACACATACATGATTGCATATGAATGATGTATTTTTGCTCCACAATGAATAATTGAAGAATATGTACCCTGCAAGACCTTTGAAAATGCTTAGTGACGAATGCCTCAATGCTTTTTGGTTGGACACTTGAATGTATAGATGGTTAGATTAAAATGAGTTGAGAAGGATGCATTATATAGGGATTTCATAATTGAAATCACCTTTAAACTGACTTAGAGTTAATATATTTTCACATGGAGATAAATTTAAATAGGATAAGACCAACCAATCATCCTCCTAAAATTTGGGGAAAAAAGCATGGGACTAGTGTGACCGATGCTCTGGTCCTGACGACTTTTTTCCAAATTTCTAGGGATGCGAGCTATCATGATTCTAATGTTAAATCCAGTTTGGTGGCTCAAACCAAGATGCGTAGATATGTGAAATATGCTTTGAGAGTTGAAATTAGGGCAGGATTAGGAAAAAATCAGGATAAAATGATAAAGGGCACACCTAGAATTAAGGGCCCAAATAAGAGTGTGGTGATGTAATAAAGTGGAATAAGACATTATTAAATTAAATATTAATTAATTATAATAAAGGTCCTATAATGCATAGAGGAAAGGGGAATACTAAAATAGGTGCTAGGAGAGTGTGAAATTGGACACTAATAAAGGCTGTAGAATTTACAACACGACATCTTGCTTCTTCATATGATTTAGGTTCAATAAGTGAAAGAAAATAGTAATTTTCTTGCTCATTTACCCCAGTAACACTTCTTCTTGTCTAGACTCTTTTTTTTGTCTGCAATTATTCGATCTTCAAAATGATTCCTCTACACATATTTTGGGGTCTTGATTGCTTGCTCTAATTCTCCTTCTTTATCTTCTTTAGTTTCATCTATCTCTCCCACATTGTTATCTTTCGGATCCATATTTTCTTCTATAGCAACTTGCAAAATGATCTCGAAATTTAGTCTCTTGAATGGGCTCATGGGAAGTTTGATCCCATGCCTCACATACTTTCACATTTTTAATTTCCACTATCTTTAGTCTCTTATTGTAACACCAATAGTCTTTGCTATTCATAGTATTTTCCAAAAATATTCCTTCATCTACTCTGGTATCAAACTTTCCAAGATCATTTTCATCTCTTCTAATATAGCACTTACTCCCAAAGGTTCAGAAATGCTTCATAGTAGTAGGTCTTCCATTCCATATCTCATAAGGTGACTCAGTATAATTTACTCTTATCTATACCATGTTAAGAATGTAAACAACAACATACACAACTTCTAGCCAATACACATTAGCCAAGTTAGCATCCTTCACCATAGTTCTAGCCATCTCAATAATAGTCCTATTCTTGTTTTCTACCACACCATTTTGTTGAAGAGTCCTTGGAGCAGAAAAATGTTTCCGAATACCATATCTATCACAAAAATTTTTCAAATTCATAGAAATTAAATTCTCCATCTATATGAGATCTTAAATACTTGATTTTCTACCATTGATTTGAAAACTTTAAACCTTTCAAAAGCTTTATATTTTTCTCTTAAAAATGAAACCCATGTCATCAATAAATAACATGAAATACCTTTCTCCATAAAGTCCTCTTGTCCTTGCAGGCCCACATAGATCTATGTGAATCATCTCCAAGGGATATGAAGTAGAATACTCCTTGCTCTTGAAACTTCTCTTTGTCAACTTCCCTAACTGACATTCCTTGCACACAATATCAGTAGGCTTGATAATATTTGAAAAATTTATCATAGCTTTAGTATTACTAATCTTTATCATGTTGTCAAAGTTAACATGTCCCATCCTTTTATGCCATAACCAACATTTACTACTCTGGGTCAGAAAACATTTATTTCAATAAACATTTCCACTTGTCCCAATGCCTTTTGCTACCAACTTTCTAGTTTTTCCTTTTTTGATTATACATTCAGTATTGAATACAACTTCATAACCTCTATTGTGCATTTGGCTAACACTCAACAAATTGTGTTTCAAACCTTTTGCATAATAAACATCATCAATTTTATGCTTACCATCAATTGAGATGCTTTCTATTCCACAAATCGGTGCAACTTCCTCTCCTACAAACTAAACTAATCCACCATCATACTTCTTGAGATTAATGAACTTGTATTTATCTCCTAACATGTGATTTGAACATCTGAAGTCAATGATCCAAGGTCTTGGTTCTACGTTAGCATGTAGTGCAGTCTTCTCTTCTAATATTTTGAACCTATCGTAATTATTCTCTTCTATACCCAAGAATAAAGATTCTTCATTTGATTCCTCACCATCTTCTTCTTTAGATTAATGTGCCTCCATATAAAAAAATCTCTTTATCCCTTTATCTCTAACATATGTCCTTTTCTTAAAATCATGTCTTTTATATCTACTTTTTTTTTTCATCATCATCATATCTTTTGTAGTCTTCTTTATATATACATTTAGAAGCATAATGACCAATTCTTCTGTAATTAAAGCATTTCAAGGGAAACTTACCTTTGTAATTTCCATTTCCTCTCTTCACTCTTCTTACAAAGTTCACCTCAATCTTATCCAGGTTCTCACTTGTTTCTAGTTCATCTCCTAATATACTTGAAACATTAAATGCAACTTATCTCTAGTAGGATTTTATGTCTTCCATCTCTCCAATTTCATAGGCAAATAATATTCTGATGAGCTGATCAATCGAATAACTATTCAAATAATGACATTCTTTTTATAGCACACTTCTTCAGTTTGTAGGGTTTAGTTAATGTAAATAGGATCTTTTTGATAACATCACTTTCTTCTAAAATTCCACCAACAACTCAAATAGCCTCCATGGTATCATTCAGTATGTTTACGTAGTTCTCAATACTCTCATCATCGTCCATTCTGAAACTTTCAAATTTTTGCTTCAAATCCAAAAGTCTAGCTTGTTGGGTCTTCAGATCTCCTTCATATGCATAGCATTGTTAGACAACTCAGATAATTGCTAGACAACTAAGAGTGGGGGGTGAATCAATTGTCAACAGATTATGGAACTTTAAGCATTAAAACCTTATTGATGGAATACATAAACCAAATACTAGAATAACATATATAACAGTTAAGCACAAATATAAACCACAAAACATTTACCAACCATCCACAAAGGATAACACCAAGATTTGTACATGAAAAACCTGGTAAAGGGAAAAACCATGGTGGGAAGCCTACCCACAGTTAGATAATACTTATGCAATAAGTATGTGATTACATAAAGAGGGGTCTGCACATGCAGGAAGGCCAACAACCTAGAGCACACTGCTCATCACAAAAGGAGCCTCACTGAATACAAAATAAATCCAGACTACAATCCAGAAAGAAGAGTGAACTGCAAGAATACCATCTCCTATGCCTGAATACAGTTTCTATTAAGCTCAGTACTAGAGATATTAAACCTCTTTCACCAACCCAATTCGATCACCTATGATCAACCAAAATCTCTGCATATGATTACAACCTTATTCACACACAAATAATCCTATATCCCAAAAAACCCACGATCTACAAAGAGATCTTACATCATATTTATACCAACCCGAGACCTAAACAATTAGGTCGACCACCTAAAAGATAATACAATAAATTCATAATATAAACATGCAATCCAATGATCAACCAAGTCGGCCTAAGACCAAAACAACATAATCCAATTCAATAGATCCAACCGGTAATGCATCAGGATCATCCACCAACACGTTACATAAACCGATACATAACCTAGTAAAATAAGATAGCATTAGGTCTGGTCCAAAATGCAACACCACCGACCAACAAGAACATGAACAAAATAAAAAACAACATCCCGAAAGCCATCTAGAAGCTGCACCAACACCACTTATCAAGTGCATCAAAAGATCTTCAACAAAGCTCTGCCGGTAAAACCCTTATCAGTGACCAAAAGGCTTACTAGAACAAATGATAGCTCCTGAGTGATCAAATACTGAACCAACTGATCGTGATACACATCTAAATAGCATGAATGACATATCCCGATCAATATCATAATCCAATCGTTCTACCAAAACCTATTGGAAACTGGTAAACAACCAAAATAGTCGGTGTTGCCATCAATGAAAAAACATCAATGCAACACATAATCAATTCCTCCAATTGCCAACAATCTCCCCCTTCAGCATTGATGTCAACACTAGATGTGAAAAACATCCAAGTGCCAAGAAATGCCAAACAAGTTTCGCACAAAGGAAGAAAACCAACAATCTCCCATAAGATGATATTACAATGAAGTTAACAAACTCCCCCTATGAATGATATCCCTATTAAGCTCTATTTTCACTTTGACTGATATTCTATTAAGCTTTGTTTTTCACATATATCTCTCTCCCTTTGACATCAATACCAAAAATCTGACATAAACATCAAAGAAAAATCATAAATCCATTGAACCACATAGCTGACTACTCGCCCTGAGTAGTAGCACCAACACATCAATCTGGAATGAATAGTAGCTTTATAAATGCATACCAGGCTAATGCCAATCAAAATCACCTAGGTCTCTACCGGAGGGGTAGAAACCCCCAATCTGTCTCTGAAGTACTCAAATGATTCCTTAGGCAAAGGTTTAGTGAAGATATATGCAATCTCCTCTTTAGTGTGTTGGCATTCTACACTCTTATGAGAATAGTTGATGTTGTCATTGATGACAACCAACTGGCAATCATCTGTCAACCCACCGGTAGTTATCAGCACTAGCAATAGACTTCTACATACACCGACAGGTACCTCACCAACAGTGGCAACAATGCATACCAAAACTCAAGCCGACATGGAATAAACTTTTGTTTATTATTTTATAATGTAATTATCTCTTGTAAAAGCCGACATGGCATATTGTAAAAGACTCATATATATGTATGAGATCTTATAGGTCATTTTGAGATATGAGAGAGAGAGGTTAGATGATATTTTTGTATAAGGTGATATAATTGACGACAAAGGTTTTGGTTATAGACTGAGCTTAAACCTATATTGAACCTAGCATAATTGATGCTCATCTGAAGCAATACATTGTATTGGATTTTTTATAGTCCATTTTGTAAGTCAGTGAGACTTCTATTTTGTAGTTGAGCAGTGAGCTCTAGGCTACTAGCCTTCCTGCATGTGCAGGCCCCTCATTGTAAGTAATATTTATTCATTGGCTAGTGAGTTAATATTATGGGTCACAAATCCCATCAAGGTTTTTCCCACATTGGGTTTCCTCATTAAATATCTTGTGTTATGGTCTGTTCTCTATGCTGTCTCTATTATTCTTATTTACTGCATTAATTCTTATTTATTGATACACCGTTTTGGGATACAAAGTTCTTAATAAGTTTAAATATTCCTGCTAATCGATTAGACACTGATTCACCCCCCCTCTCAGTGTCTTTGGGACTGTCATTGATTCTAACATAGTGTTCACATAAACCAGTTTGACCTCATTTTCTTACACCTTCTCCTTCAAAAAGTTGTACTTGATAGATACATGCTTTGTCTTAGAATCAGATACCAGATTCTTTGATATGTCAATAGCAGCAGAGTTATCACAGTGAATAACTATCGGTTCATTACAATCCACCCTTATATCCTTCAACATTTGCTTCATGTTGGAATCCAAGAACACTAAGAGGGGGGGGGGGAGGGGGGTGAATCAGTGTTCTACCAGAATGATCAATTTTAACCTTATTAAAACATGCATTCACCAACCAGTATACCAATACATATGGAATTGAAAGAAGTAAAGCAACCAATAAGCCAATCACACAAATGAATACCATAACACAAAGAATTATATGTTGAAAACCTCAAAGAGGAAAAACCACGGTGGGATTTGTGACCCAAAATATCAATCCAATTACCATATGAAGAGATAATACAAAATATAGGGGCCTACACTTGCAGGAAGGCTTACAGCTTAGAGCACACTGCTGAATCACAAAAGGAGCCTCACTGACTATATACAAATCCAAACTACAATCCAGAGAAATGATTGAATTGCAATGATAACATCTAATATATGCCTGAATACGGCTCCAATTAAACTCTATATGTTCTGGTTTGAAACTCTAAACCCTTACTGGAATACCCTCTTACATAAATATCCTCACATACATGATCTCTCTTATATATTTCACATCTCCATTATATTTCATAACCTTACATATCCATATCCTTTCCTATATACAAAATGATCTAATCAACTGACTTATATACCCCTTTACAATCCATCATGCCTTATGTCGACTTACACAGATAATTACAATATGAATATGCATGTCGACTCAATAACATAAATACATGACTATCAAAAACAATTGTCAATGTTGAATCTCTCAAATGATGTCGGCCTCCAATATCGATAGCTTGAATGTGAACCATATCGGCCTACAATGCCGGTAACCAAAGAATTCCTTCTAACCTGCCAGTGTCGGTACTGATGAAGTGTCTGCTAGTACACAACTATATCAAAATATTAAGCTGGAAAATGTTGCCATGTTTCCATCAATGACAACATATTGAAACCAACCAAATTCAATTTCCAACAATCTCCCCCTTTGGCATTGATGGCAACACGTGAAAAATGATCGTGGTTTCCATCTATTGGTTTTATCTTGAGCCTGCTCCCCCTGAGCTGAATATCTATCTGAACAAAATACTCCATACCTCATGAATATTTTTCACCTATACTCCCCCTTTGACATGAATACCAAAAATACCAAAAAATACCAAAAATCGGGACAAAGAGTGAAAGACTGTACACTGAATGTTCCAAAATACCTTACCAGAGCTGAATATATTTGAAAATTTTTGGATAGGCCTTTTCCAAAAGCTCTAGATAAGTATCCCAACCAGATTTGAAAGTGTTGGAAATAGATACAAGTCCATTTAGCATATGGCCATATGACTCTTTCTCATTAAGCTCTATCGGTGTGGGCTTACCAACCATATCTATACACTCCTTCTTATGTACACTTAATGAATCCAACTAGGGACTCACCAATCCTCTAAGACCTTTGGCTCTCCTTATGATTTTATCTTTTTCCCTCTCAAGAGATAAAAATTAGGCTTCCAAAACCAAAATATGACCATCTATAGATGTATTCAATGACTGTGAACCATCAAAAGAATTGACTATACTTACAATCTCCTCCTGAATATCCTTAATCCTTTTATTTGTTTTAGCTGTGAGTAAACTTGTGTTACAACATACTCTATAAATATTAGTACACTGCCTTAATGCATTATCAATCAACTTCAACTTATCGTTAATCTCCTTCCTCTTTGACTTAATCATTTGATCAAATCTAGGTCTCTTTGCTTGTGTAAACCTCTCCAGTGCCTGTCGGTTTGATATTTGTTGTAAAGACTAAAAGTCCTTTGAAATGTTCTATGTGATTATCTTAAGCTTTTCAGATGGGCTTGCTTCTTTGTCAAATTTGCACTCTAGGACAAGTCTATGCAAAACAATGATAGACTTATCAATAACCCCTTTATCCATAGATCCTTCCTTTATCATTTTCTATGCAGCCATCATCATGAGTTCAGTAGAACTCATCTTCATTATGCTTTTCTGTTCAACCTGCAAGGTGTCAATTGACAACAATGATGGAATCGCTACCAGTTCCCTATCGAATTCCCCTTTCTTCTCCTCTGATGGTTTAACTTGTATAGCTTCCTCACTTGCACCGGTGGCTTCGCCACTTGGTGTAGTCTCAGTTACTGTCAGTTCCTCCTTAGGAAATGTGTCCTCATCCTGTATATTCTGATCCGGAAGACTGTTCTCCTCAACATTAGTAACATGTACACTTGCAACCTTTACACTCTCTGATTCTGTCGGTATCTCAACATTTTCCTTTATATTAGTCTCTACTGGGGGCTTTATATCCAATATCGTAATATTTTTCAAAATTGAGGGTGAAGTACCCATAATACCTTTACCTTTCCCTTCAACCAAGATGTTTGTAGTATCTATCTTAGGTTTTGGTGAAGTATTAAAACCACGGTTTGCTTCAAAGAACTTAACCCATGCCTTGTGGGTCTCCTTGACTATCTCATTAACCCTACCTAACATAAGACTTACTATTTTGTGCTTGCTGTGAAAAATATTTTTATCTGCAACCTCAAGTGTCTTGTCCATCTCCTCTGGAGTAATAGAAACACAAATAGATAACAAATCTTGAATCTTTATATGCCTATCCTCTTCCATTTATGATAATATTCTAGCATCTAATGTCATATAACTATGTCACTATTTGGTTTTCAATTTCTAACAAGGCTTTCTTATAAATATCCAAATACAACAAAACTTATTCCTCTACTTCTTTCTGTTTATTATCATTCAAATTCTCATAATAAAATTGTACATTCTTCAACATGCCATCTTTAGTTATTTCATCAAATAATTTTGTACAATTCTGGGGTGGAATAATAGTTACATTACCATATACAAGTGTAAGATCAGTGCCATCCTTCTTCTTTCTTCTTCCAGTACCAGATGGGGCTGAAGGTGTTTCTTTTGGTGCTCTTTTCTGTGCCGGTACCTTGATAGTAACTTTCCTAATATGTTGCTTCTTTGTTTCTACCTTAGTCTCTTCAATTGTCTTCCTTAATACCCTCTTTAATTCCAAGGGTGTGTCATCATCAGATCTGGATTCTACTGTAATTGGCTCAATGAATATTTCTGGCTCTTTCCTTTTGTTCCCTTTCTCTGGAACAACATCAATTAATTCCTTGATGTTTTGTGAAACTTGTTCCACAAACTTGTTTGCCTTGCCCTGCTGCTTCTCCCTCTTCTTCCGGTTGAACTCAGTTTCAACCTCTTGCTTTTTTTGCTTAGCAGTACCAAAGGCTTTTACAGATTCATTAATAGGTGCATCAATTAGCAACTATGCATAAGCATCTAGAATCTAAGCATCAACTTCATAACCCATTTCCTCAATCCAAATGTTCTGGGGCTTTACAGCTTCCATCAAAGTTTCATCTTTCTTAACCATGAAGCATATCTCGGTTGAGTATTTATCAACAATGTTCTTTGGAACCGTCTCCCTAGAATTCATAGCCTTTTGAAATGATTTAAATTAACCCCACACTTTGTCATCTCCCTGACTACCCAATGTAGCAATTGATTGTTTTAGTTGCCTCCCTAGCAGGATATTGAATTCCCATTATCTCTTCTCAAAACTAGGAGTCTTATTGATGAAAACAACATTAAATAGACAATTAGGTTTTTATACTAGAATGTTCCTTTCTTCTCTCCTTTGATCTTTCCTAGGTTAATCAACAATTCATCCAACATCCAACCACATAGATCTAACTTCTCATTTTCCCTCATCATTTTATGAGCTGCATAAATGCAGGAGCTAGAAACAGAATTCAGTCAGTTTGATTGAGTTACCTTGTAACCAATGACCATGCTTCTAAATCTAATATCTTTGTTGGTGATAGTACTAACCCTCATTGATCACTTGTCTGATGTTGCACTGGTGATCTTGTTGACCTGATCATTAGAAACCTTCTTCTCGGGACATTGTCCAACTTGCAGTAAACCTATGATGGCCCTAATGACCTCCTTCAAGATCTTATGCGGTCTATCTAACTAGATAAATTCTCCATGCACTCTGCTCAAAACATATCTGACAATCTCATCTTCGAATTCCGGAATATCCAGAATGCCGGTAAACTCTAGATCCTCAATATGCTAGTACTCGGGCTTAATCTTTCTAGAATCTCCTATTAACTCGCTCATGTACATGCTCTTAATATCACTCATTCCTAAATCCTCAATATGATAGTGAATGTAAGATTTTACATCTTTGACATACACGACTCCTTCCGAGACACGGGAAAATTTGCCAACTGAATCATGCAGGGTAGCAATATGCCGATATTGCTTGAAAATAGGCCTAGGACAGTCCTTGACCTCAACAACAGTAGGATTTGCAATAAGCATAGGTACAGATGATGATGCTTCTTCCATGATGAAAGATAAATACCTATGAATAGTTGTTGGTGAAAAACCCTAAAGAACTCTTCTGATCACTGGTGAAATTGCTCAAGAAGATATCGATTGCACTGAATCACCTTAAAACTTCCTCTAAATTGCTCTGAATTGCTCTGAATGCAAAGTGATCAGAAATGAAGTGAATTCATCCTTTTAACCTCCAAGAAATCCTCATCCGTCATTGATATGAATGAATTCCAGTGGAAGATATCGGATCTCAATTAAACATCTCCATGTCAGATAAGCATCTCCAATGTTTGGAACATCTTCCGGAACCTCTTCCCGGGGCATATGCACTATCTTCATGAATTTTTCCTACCCCTAAGGCATCTACCTTAGCTACCAAATGAGCTTCCTAATGGTGCAGGAGTAACCTCCTCTATTGGTTGAGTAACCAGAGCATTTCCATCTATTGATTGTTCTTCTGACTTCCTGACCCATCTCTGGGTATGATCTTTCCGAATTTCATTTCCTTCTCTTTCCCTTTCTCATTTGATCCTTCATTACCAACCAGTGGATTTCTACTTCTACAGAACTTAGCAATATGTCCAACCTCATTACATGCATAGCATGTAACATTGTTCTTTTGAATTGTTTGCTAAAACCAACATAATTGCTTGACCTGCATTGATTAGCCATATGACCAAATTTTCCATATGCATAACATTTAACATTCATTTTGCAATCTTATGTCTTATGACCATACTTATTGCATTTAGAACATTGACCAAGAGTAGAATCAGAGTTCTGATTTTCTCTATTTCTACATTGCCTAACCATGTGACCAAATTTATTACAAATAAATCATCTACCATTAAATTAATGCCTTACTAGTGCCTTATGGTTTTGATCTTCATTTGCAGTACCAAAACTCTGACCTTGTTCAAATCCAGGTCCACTAGAATCTCCATTCTGCCTTTGTCTTTTCAATAACTCATCTAGCTGTGCTGAACCAATCTTCAATTTTTCTTTATACTCACTTGCAATAGCCAAATCATCTCTCATAATTATCATTTGTCTCTCAAGTTCTTGTTCATTACTCTAGGATTGTACCAAATCAGTTCTTAGCATATCATTTTCATGAACCAACCTAGCACATTCCTCAAATTTATTTTTGAGAGATACAACAAGATTTTCTTCCTTTTTCTTCTAATCTTTAATCTCCTTAGACATCCTCATAGTTATATCTTGCATTTCATTCCTTCATAACCATTTTCTCTTGATTGAGCTTCTGACATCTCTCATTAAGGGCATCTTTCTCTTCATTATCCTTATTTTGCAATAGTTCCTTCCTCCTGGCTTGAACAGATGACAATCTCTCTTGTAGGACAAGAATGAATTCCTGAGCAGAATTCAATTCATGTTGTAACTTCAAGTTCTTCATCCTTTCAGCATCATAATATTTAGGTGCTACCTCAAGTTGCTTCTCCAAACTCATATCCATGGATTCCGGATATAGGATCTTCCTCAAGCTGTTAAAATTCCTCTAAGGCACAAGGCTCGGATACCAATTGTTGGAATCCAGGAACACTGAGAGGAGGGGGGGTGAATCAGTGTTCTACTAGAATGGTCAATTTTAACCTTATTAAAACATGCATTCACCAAATGGTATACCGGTACATATAGAATTGAAAGAAGTAAAGCAACCAATAATCCAATCACACAAATGAATACCATAACATAGAGAATTATATGTGGAAAACCTCAAAGAGGAAAAACCATGGTGGGATTTGTGACCCACAATATCAACCCACTAGCCATATGAATAGATATTACAAAATATAGGGGCCTGCACTTGCAAGAAGGGTTACAACCTAGAGCACACTTCTCAATCACAAAAGGAGCCTCACTGACTACATACAAATCTAGACTACAATCCAGAGAAATGATTGAACTGCAAGGATATCATCTTCTATGCCTGAATACCGTTTCAGTTAAGCTCTGTCTGTTCCAGTCTGTTATCCTAAACCCTTACCAGAATACCCTCTTACATAAATATCCTCCCATACATGATCTCTCTTATATATTTTCAATCTCCATTACATTTCATAACCTTACATATCCATATCCCTGCCTATATACAAAATCATCTAATCAATCGACCTATGTACCCCTTTACAATCCATCATGCCTTACGTTGGCTTACAAAGATAATTACAATATGAATATACATGTCAGCTCAATAACATAAATACATGAATATCAAAAACAATTGTCAATGCTGGATCTCCCAAATGATGTCGGCCTCCAATACTGATAACCTAAATGTGAACCATGTCGGCTCGCAATGATGGTAACCAAAGAATTCCTTCTAACCTGCCTGTGTCGGTGAAGTGTCTGCCAGTACACAACTAAACCAAAATGTGAAGCCAAAACATGTTTCCATGTTGCCATCAATGATAAAATATTGAAACCAACCAAATGAGTATCAATTGGCAACACTTCATCCATAGAAATTGTGTACTGTTAGTAGAAGCAACAACATACTCAACTTTAGCAGTAGATAAAGAGGTACATGACTACTTCTTGTTGATCCATGAAACAAGTTTCTTTCCAAGAAAAAAAGCTCCACTGGATGTTCTCTTCTGGTCATCAACATCTCTATCCCAATCCGCATCTGTGTATGCACATAGTGTAAAATTGTCATCTTTAGGATACCACAAACCATATTCAGTTGTTCCTTGCAAATACTCAAAAATCCTTTTCACTGCACTCATAATTCTCTCTAGGATCACTTTGATATCTTGATACAATACAAATTGCATTCATTATATCCGGTCTAGTCTGAGTCAGATATAACAAACCTACAATCATAGACTTGTACCTTGTAGGATATACTACTGTTGATGCATCTATCTTTGTCAATTTCTCACTTGTAACCATAGGAGTACCAACCGGTTTAGAATTTTTCATACCAAATTTCTTCAACAACTCCCTAGCATACTTAGTTTGATAGATGAAAATAACTTTATCAGTCTGAGTAATCTACAAACCTAAGAAAAATTTCATCTCCCCAATCATAGACATCTCAAATTCATTCTTCATATTATCAGAGAATTCCATACATAACTTATCCTCACCTCCAAAAATGACATCATCAACAAAGACTTCAACAATCAATATGTCATCATCAGTGATCTTGTAATATAAATTATTGTCAGCATTACCTTTAGTGAAACCAAGCTTCAAAATATGTTTATCCAATCTTGCATACCAAGCTCTAGGGGCTTGTTTCAATCCATATAAAGCTTTCCTTAACTTGCAAACCATGTTTTTGTCATCTGAAAGTGAAAATCCATCAGGCTACTTAATGTAAACTTCCTCTTCAAGGTCTCCATTCATAAATGCACATTTAACATCTATCTGATAAACCTTGTAGTTCTTATGGGCACCATAAGCAATAAATAATCTCACAACTTCAATCCTAGCTACTAGAGAAAAAGTCTCATCATAATCAATTTCTTCCTTCTAAGAATATCTTTTCCAAACCAAACAAACCTTATTCCTCACAACTTGTCCATCTTCATTCAATTTATTCCTAAAAACCCATTTAGTCCCAATAACATTCTTATTTTTAGGCCAGGGAACTAAAGTCCATGTATTATTCTTTTCTATTTGATCTAATTCCTCTTCCATAGCTTTCATCCAACATTCATCTTTGCATGATTCAATTACTAGTGCCGGTTCAATTTGAGAAATTAGACATACCTCATCAACTGCCAAACTTCTTCTTGTAATCACCCCTTTATTCTTTTCTCCAATAATCTGATCTTCTCAATGATTTAACCTAACATACTTAGGAGTCTTCTGATTTTCTGTTCCTCTGCTCTGATCTTCAGTTACTGTTGAATTTTTTGATACTGTCGGAGTAATTGTTTCAAAATTCTATTCCAGGGTAGGTGCTACTGGTTCTCTCTCATAAGTTCTGATTTGACTTTTGTTCAGCTCATCCACCGTGACATTAGTGCTCTCCATAATTCTCTGTAATATTTTCTTATAACATCTATATACTTTTCTTTCATTAGAATAACCAAGAAATATCCCTTCATCACATCTGGGATCAAACTTTCCAATGGAATCATCTCTTTTGATATAGCATTTACTACCAAAGATTTTGAAATACTTAACTATAGGTGTATGACCAAACCATAACTCATAAGGTGTCTTATCGATGTCTCCTTTGATATGAACTTTGTTGAATGTGTATATTGCCATGCTCACAACTTCTCTCCAGTAGATATGCTGTCAATTAGCTTCCATCGTCATAGTTCTATCCGCATCTAGGATAGTTCTATTCTTCCTTTCCACAAATCCATTCTGATGAGGTGTCTGAGGTGCAGATAATTGTTTACTTATCCCATTCTTTTCACAATAACTGTTAAATTCATCGGATGTGAATTCTCCACCCTGATCAAACCTTAAGCACTTAATCTTCAATCCTGTCTTTGTCTCAACTTTAGCTTTAAAGATTTTAAACTTTTCAAATGCTTCATATTTCTCCCTTAGAAAACTAAGCCACATCATTCTAGAATAGTCATCACTGATTAGCATAAAATATCTATCACCTTGAAAACTTTTGATTCTAGCAGGACCACACAAATAAGTATGAATAAGATCAAGAACATCATTAAATTTGTCTTGTATACTCTTAAAAGAAGTTTCGACTTGCTTTTCCATTTGACATTCCTTAAATACTGAATTATAGGGCTTCACAATCTTAAGTATATGTCTAACGACCTTAGTAGAACTGATCTTTACAATGCAATCAAAATTCACATGACACAATCTCTTATGTCATAGCCAACTCTCATCAATTTGTGCAATCAAACATGTCTTCTC
Organism: Cryptomeria japonica; assembly: GCF_030272615.1. NCBI lineage: Eukaryota > Viridiplantae > Streptophyta > Pinopsida > Cupressales > Cupressaceae > Cryptomeria > Cryptomeria japonica. Next base: position 214,211,721 of record NC_081410.1, on the reverse strand, counting down.
ACTGGAGTTCAAATTAAAGATGTTACCTTTAGTCTGAGTACCGGTTGCAATCTCCAAATAAGATCTGTTGATAATATTGCATTTTCCATCCTTGAACTGTAACTGAAATCCCTTATCCACCAACTATCCTACACTCAAAATATTTTGTCTTAAACCTTCAACATAATAAAAATTACTAGTTTCATTCTTACCATCCAATGATATAGTTCTTCTTCCCTTGATCATGCATGCTTTGTCATCTCCAAATCTAACTAGACCACCATCAAATTATTGCAAAGATAAAAACTTCCTTTTATCTCCAGTCATATGATGTGAACATCCACTATCTATCACCCATTCATCCTTGTCTTCAACTTTAGCAGCAAGGGCCTTTTCTTCAGGTGCCAAATCATCTTCCTTGATAGCCAAGAATACCCATTCCTTTCCATTGTTGGATCCACTAGCTGAATCTTGTGTCGGTTCATCATCAGAATCAACCACATCTTCCTCATCTGCATAGTAGTATGATTTGTCTTTGTTCCTCTTGTACTTATGCTTGTTCTGATAATCATGGTTAGGCCTAAAAGATCTTCTAGCTCTTTCCTCAAATCTTGAATTCCTTTCAAGACATCTAGATGCAAAATGACCTATATTATTACATGCGAAGCATTTAAAAGGTGATTTTCCTTCATACTTACTTCATGTCGGACCTTTAGGTACTCTTCTTGCAAATAGGGCTTCAAGTTGCTCAAACTCTTCATCTTCTTTCTTCATTTCCTCCATTTATTTAGTATATAAGGCTTTCTATTCACTCTTGCCGGTAGATGATGTAGATGCATGAAAAGCAGGTTCAGATTTTACAACTCCAGAAGGACCAAATTCCTCAAGCTCAAAAGTAGATAACTTCTTAGCCAAGGCATCCTATTAACAGATATGTTTGCCATTGTTCTCAACTCATTAATTGTAGTAGCCTTCATCTTATAAGTTGGTGACAAATCTCTTAATAATTTAGAGACCATTTCATCTTTGCTCAGAGATCCACGACAACACTGAATTCCTAGAACAATTTCATTAACTCTCTCCATAAAAGCAGTTATCCTTTCATCTTCTTCCATTTTCAGGTTCTCATATCTCACCCAATAACCATCAAGTTTAACAATTTTAACAGTAGCGTCACCTTCATTCAGAGTCTCCAATTTATCCCATATAACCTTTGTAGTTGATTTGTTAGTTAGTCCCATAACCTGTTGATCAGAAAGTGCACACAAAAGGGAATTTCTAGCTCTACAATCATTTTCAATGTCCTTATCCACGTCCACTAGAGGAGGATTTCCAAATTCTGGATTATGAGGTATATATCCTTTCTCAATGATCTCCCAAATCTCCTTACCAAGACATCTCAGATGAGTCTCCATCCGAATCTTCCATACTTTGTAATTTGTTCCATCAAGCCTAGGAATTTCTCTCTGAAAAATAGTTGTAGATGAACCTGATGAACTTGAACTATTAGATGCCATAGGATCTTCCTCAAGTGGTTAAGCTTTTGTAGAGAGGGGAAAGATCTGAAACCAATTGTTAGACATCTTAGATAACTGGTGGACAATTGAGAGGGGGGGTGAATCAGTTGTCAATAGATTATGGAACTTTAAGCATTAAAACCTTATCACGAGAATACATAAACCTAATACCAGAATAGTAGATATAACAGTTAAGCACAAATATAAACCATAGAACATTTACCAATAATACACAAAGGATAACCCCAAGATTTGTACATGGAAAACCCGGTAAAGGGAAAAACCATGATGGGAAGCCTACCCACAGTTAGATAATACTTTTGCAGTAATTATGTGATTACAAAAAGAGGAGCTTGGACATGCAGGAAGGCCAATAGCCTAGAGTGTACTGCTCATCAAAAAAGGAGCCTCATTGACAACAAAATAAATCCAGACTACAATTTGGAAAGAAGAGTGAGCTGCAAGAATAGCATCTCCTATGCCTGAATACAGTTTTGGTTAAGCTCACTACCGGAGGTCTTAAACCTCTTTCACCAACCCAATTCAATCACCTATGATCGACCAAAACCTCTACATATGATTACAACCTTATTCACACACAGATAATCCTATATCCCCAAAAACCCACGAGCTACAAAGAGATCTTACATCATATTTATACCAACCTGGGACCTAAACAATTAGGTCGGCCACCTAAAAGATAATACAATAAATTCATAATATAAACCCGTAATCCAATGATCAACCAAGTTGGCCTAAGACCGAAACAACATAATCCAAACAATAGATCCAACCAATAACACATCGGGATCATCCACCAACACGTTACATAAATTGGTCCATAACCTAGAAGAATAATATATCATTATGTCTGGTCCAAAATGCAACACCACCGATCAACAGGAACATGAACAAGATAACCAACAACATCCCAAAAGCCATCTAGAAGCTGCACCAACACCACTTATCAAGTGCATCAAAATATCTTCAACAAAGCTCTATCAGTAAAACCCTTACTGGTGACCAAAAGGCTTACTAGAACAAATGATAGCTCCCGAGTCATCAAATCCCAAACCAACTGATCGTGATACACATATGAATAGCATGAATGACAGATCCAAACCAATTCCACAAATCGAAGCATATCAAAGCATACCTGATCAATATCATAATCCAATCACTCTACCAGAACCTATTGGAAACCAGTAAACAACCAAAATAGTCTATGTTGCCATCAATGACAAAACATAAATGCAACACATAATCAATTCCTCCAATTGCCAACAAGCATAAATTGTTCCAAACTTCCTTAGCTTCTTTCAATCCTTTAACCCTACCAAATACTTCATCACTCAAACAACTGCAAAACATTATTCTAGTGTTTGCATTTGTCTCTTGAGCTTTCAATTCATGTAAAGCCATAGGTCCATTATGAGGTCGTCTATAACCAATTTGAATAATCTACTATATTCCATTTTTCAATGTCTCCAAGTAAGATCCCATTCTTTCCTTCCAATAAGAAAAGTTTGTTCCACCAAACATTGATGCTTTAACTGATAACACAATGATGAACAGTGAGTACCAAACTGGTACTGAGAGGGGGGGTGAATCAATACATGTACAAAAACTTTTCCTGAACCAGTTTGATTGCAAATAGTGAACTTGACTATCAATCACTAACACTAGTCATAAACCAAAATACTACCGGTTAAGCACAATGAGACTGTGAAAGATATAAACCGGAAACACTTATCTTACCACACAACCTACACCCTCATTTCCACATTATCCTTGTGCATAGATAGGTAATCTATCAATAGAAATATAATAACTTGCTAGATCAACATGATTCACCGCTTGACATAAAACAACAAAGCATCACATATGACAAACATATTTTTCACATGGAAACCCAACTAGAAAAAACCACGGTGGGGATGAATACCCATAATGTGTTTTTGAACTCTTTAGAAGTCCACTCTATTAGAAGCCTAGTTCGGTTAAAGACTGTTACAATAGGTTCTGTTAGGAACCGATCCTGTTAGGGATCACCCGGTTAAGGGATGGCTAGAATACTCGGTTAAGGGTTAAACCCTGTTAAGGGTTACCTTGTTAGAGGATTTTATGAACTCAATGGCTTTGAGTCACCCTGTTAAAGGATTTACAACAAGCTAGTTAAAGCTACCTTGTTAAGGGATTTTCCAACTGTTGAAGTGATTAGAGATCAATAGGTATTACAATGATCTGGTAATAGCACTCAATGCCAATGCATACCTGCTTTAGTTCCTTTCATCTGCATACACACTCTATAGGTATCAACCCTCTTATCTGGTTTGGCAAGAATCACATATCTTTGCACTTAGATACACACACAACATTTTCCAACAACTTCAGCATGAAACACAACATCAACCTTATAGGATATAGATAGGTCGGTAACATGAACCCTAAACCCTAAACATTTAGGTTCAACGATTCAATCGGTTCAATCCTGACCATTGAACACTTTGCATTTGAATACAATGGTCTTGAATAGATCTCAAGATATTCTCCATCGTTCATTCTTCACCACTTCTTGGAGGTGATAACCCATCACGCGTTCTCCACCGTTTGCAGAGACTTCACACATTCCTGAGGTAGATAGGATCAATCTCCTTTATGCAAGATCCTTCATGTGCACGAGGCTGACGTGGCAACACGATCTGATCTCCATTACAATGCTAACTCATCACACAATGCCATCAGTTGAATCACACAGGCTCGAAACACTTCAACCGGAAACCCTGAAGCTAAGACTACCAATCGGTAGTCATACCATATTAAACTGCTTTAACTTAGCACATATACCGGTTCTCATCATTATACCAGTTCACTTTGCTAGTTGCTTAACTTCAATAAACCTGTTCACTCTTCATCATGTTACCGGTTCACTCTTTAGCATATTACCAGTTCTCTTTCAGCATATTACCGGTTCTCTCTTTCAGCATATTGGCATCAATGACAACACAATATCATCATGTCAACATACTCTGCACATATGCCAACATTAACATGAAGTTCCAGTGCCATTTTTGGATCTACCTCAAGTAGTTAAGCAAGCTTTCCAAAGAGGAATCAATGCTATGATACTAGTTGTTAAACACACGACAAGAGTAAGAGGGGGATGAATCAGTTTAAAACTTCAATACAAATCAATTATAAACAAAATCAACTAATTTAACAAATTAAACATTAATCAACAACACATGAGCATCAACCATCCACATGAACACTAGATTGACATGAAAAACCCAAATAGGGAAAAACTATGGTGAGAAAGTAATTCACAATTATATCAACTGTTTACAATGAATATGGTTTCCTGTCAAAGAGCTTACTGCTTAAAGCTTGCAAACTAAGGCACACAACCTTAGGTAGGATACAAAATAAGGACTTGCAAAACTAAAGATTACTTTTTTAGGGCAAGATACAAACTACTGTCAAAGGACTCACTGTCAGTCAACAATAAAGGAAATAGCTGAATTGAAACTGAGAAGGATTATCCTAAACATGAAATTTTCATTGAACAACTAGATCAAGCAACCAACATCATGGAAAACAACTTTGATAATCTCCACTATCACAACACATTGTCTTACTGAATGTATCACCTTTAAAGCTCTTCTCTATATGATTTTCATACATTCACAAACTCAAATTTGCTTGCATATCATTCAAATTCACTTCTCATCAATTCACACACAATCTACTTTTCCATTCCACACAACTCATCCCTCTGTTTTCCATAAATATGAGATACAACATTAAAAACCTAATAAATGTTCAACGAAAATAAAATAAGCAATATTACACAAAATAAGCCACCCGAACCAAAAATACTCAAAATGGTCCACTTCAAGAGAAAGAGGGAACCAAAATACATCCTTCCAAGATTAATCCAATGGTCCACACAATAAATTCTCCAAAGTTGTTACCAAATCTAGCGTGAAGATATAGCTATCAGTCAGCCACAAAACATCTCTTGATGCAAAATACTTCATGTGGATCTCCACACACCATGGTGAGACCTATACCAACATCCCAAGACAACTTCCAACTCAAATTTGGACCAAAATAATATGATCCAATTACAATAATTTAATCAGACAAGTCGAGTCATAACATAACTGAATATCTCAAATATAAATCAGCAAATCTCTCGCAGAACAAAGAAACCCTCTAAGAAACATACTGGGAATACTAAACATGCAATGAAATCATATCCACTAAACTGCACAACACAATTTGCAATATATCCAGAGGGCACCAAAGGCTTCCTGAACCATTTTGACAGACACACTTCCTACTAGAGAATATAAATAACTATCTAAAACGAAATGCCACAACCAACTCCAAAAATATTGAACTTAATCTGCAACACAAAGCACAACTACAAGAACCAAGAGCATATCTAGACCAAGATCCATTCAGATAACTAGGTTTGACATCAATGACAACCATACAAGCTCACGCTTCCAACACTGTAAATTCACCTCCCTTTAGTTATGTAGTTTCAAAGGAAAAGAGAGACCAATTCCACTTAGAGTTAGCATGGGTGAAATTGGAAAAAAATTGAGGGATGGACTAAGGCAGAAGAGAGTCCCTAAAAAATGAACTATGATATTTTAATGTCATATTGCTCTCTTTTGTTTGCTTAGTATTGGTAGATGCAACTAGTAGCACATTTGGTATCACTAAAACTACTTGTAAGCACTTCGCACCTGACAAATAAATCTAGAGAAGCCATTCAAATAGGAATTATGGGGATTTTATGCAAGTTTGGGAGCTTTGTGTTAAGCATCTTGAGTTCTTTCTAGAAAGTTGCAGAGCCCTATTTCATATCATTACTCGAGGTCTCTATTGCCGTATTCTATTGCCTTAGGTGGAGATTTAGAACACCTGTAACAATGTTGAACAATGGATTTCTTTTGGAAGATGATTCATAACACTTATACTAGATAAATATTGGTATCAATTATTTTTATTGTGAAAGCATACTATTGATATTTATATATGAGCTTGGATGCTCTACTTATGTTTAAAAAACTAAAAGGGATTTTCATGTACAACATTTTAATTCACTTTTAATACACTATGAATAAAAGGTTGTGTTGTTCTTCATTATTCATTTGCACAAAATAATTATTTTGTTATTATGTTGTTTTCCTTGTTTCATATTAAGGGTAAATATTATTATTGATGTGATGTTGATTGTACATGACAAATCTTGATCGTATATTTTCAGAGTGATTGCCATCATTTCCAAGTTTTAGGGTTTTGCAAGAGTCCACATCAGACATATTTTTTATATGTAATCACCACCTTTAATTAATGATTAAATACTATGTCAACCACAAAAATTTTCTATAAAGAGGCACAGGGGATGGTGAATTTTGAATGAAGTGTTCTCATTTCTCAGTTCTAATACGTGTTTTATTAGATTAATAAGTATTAACAATCATGTAGATATATTATTGGGGAATTCTCTTGCCTCCAGTCATGTAGTATTAGAGGAAAGCAAAGACCAATTTTTCTTAGAGTTAGGATGGGTTGAATTGGAAAGATTCAGATGGATAGAATAAGGTAGGAGAAAGGCCCTCAAATAGAAACTTTATGAGTTTCTATGTACTTTTGAAGGTTTCATTTCTGTTCTTCATCCTTTATAATTCCACCCTTTTCTTTCTTGATGGCTTGATCCTATTTGAAGATGGTGGCAGTCATTTGCTATCTTTGCCATCCTATTCTTTTTTGATGGATTCATCTTGCCTGAAGGTAGGGTGAGCAAGTTTGCTATCACAACATTAAGCTAATTTTATAATTATGGCTGGAACATCGAACTAGATTACAAGAATATCAGGTCCCAATAATATTCATTCTCTTAGGACCATCAACTGGTATTTGTTTCAAGATCACCATTAGCTGGTATTTTGGGGATGTTGATGGATCCCTAAATCTGTTAATTTGTAGTATATTGGTATTCATCTCTAAAAATGGAAGTATTATATACCATATAACATTGTAATTTATTATTATTACAATCAATGGTTGTGCTACTATTGTTCTTCATTATTCATTTATAGTAAAGAGTTATTATGTTTTCTCGTGTAATTGTCAAGTGCTTTATTTAGAAAATTTATTTAGTTCAAACCAGTGGATACACACATTAATGCCTTGCACTAATGAATCTTCATATGTTGTTTCAAACTCTTATTTCTAGGTCCACATAATTCATTCAAATCCATTGTAATTTGATTAAAAAATTTATTGGATATATTCTTGGCTATTAAACATGTATTCTAACAACATGAAAATAAAATGATTTTACAATTTGTGATTGTTTCTAAACCAAATTTAGATAATTCACCAGATTGATGCCTATCCTATGACATGGAGTCTATATGAGAATATAAAATATATCTTCAAACCAACATAAATCAAATCAATAGAAATGATACAATAGTGCCTTACATAATGATTCTCTTATGTGATTTTTTAGAATTCTACTTTAAATCAATGACCTTCACTAAAATTTACCGTGAAATGTTTAAAGCACTTACTTTTTTTCCTTGAAACAAAGCAATAAACATAGAACATATCACAATGAGACTATAAAGATGCATCCTAAAACATCCTTGATATTTTTATTCATATAAAATGTTGTGTACATTCATGGATACAATTCTATGAAATTTCCATTATCTTATCAAATTTTTATTTGGTATTAATATTCTGATATACAATTGGTCTCTACAAAATTCTTCTATGAAACTATTCTATGCTACTTGCATAAAAACAAGATTCATAACCCTTAAAAATATCCTTGAAATCTCTTATATAAGACAAGGGAGCAACAAGCATCGGGCCATGCACACATTTCACTTTTTTCATTTGAAAAAGAATTGCAATAGGATAATATGCCATAAGGAATCTAGGATGGCACATGAGACAACAATATAGTTGTATAGACTTTGATGAAGACACAACACCCTCTTAACTAAAATTGATTGAAATGCAACTGAAAGAATTGTAGAGTGTTGGCATGTTGGCATAATTGATAGAGATGATGATGTACCGATAAAGGATGATGTTGATATGATGATATATTGATGGACTATTGGTGATGATATATTGATGGATTGTTGGTGATGATATAATTGTGATATGATGCTTTATGATCAATTATTTGTGTTGTCATAGATGGAAACCATGTTTTTTTATGATTGGTATATCATCTAAGCTATGTAAGTATAGCCTAAGTGGTAATCAATTGAGTTGGACAACAAAACTGCTAAGTTGTAGTCAACCGGTAAGCAGGAACAAAGAAGGAGATGGTTGTGGTAGAGATTCACATTGAGTTAGGTATTGCGGTTTTGAATGTATGCTTATAACATTATAATGAGTCTCTGAATGGAACCGTGTCATGTTTGGAGAACCAAAAGTCATGTTTGTAATTGACTGTTGTATATTCAGTGTAGGGTTTGAGAACCGGTGTCAAGATCTTTAACCAATGATGTTTTATGATTTGGTGGTGGATCTTTTCATGATCCTATCTTAGTGGTGACATGTTAGAATCCATCTAAAGTGATAAGATTATGTTTGAGCATGATCAAGGAGCAAATTTCTTGGGAAACAACGAAGTGCTTAGTAGAATGTGTTAAGGGTTTGCAAATTATCAGATCGATGTGCGGTGATGTGTTATGATCATTCAATGACTATAATTGTCTTGAAATTTGTTATAATGATTTGTATGATGAACTATAATGATTTGATATGATCTATGATGTAAATTAATTATAAGTTAGGGTTATGTAACCGACCTAATTGTAAAGTCTATTTAGGTCTAGTTTGAGAAGAGATTTTGTGTCGGTGATCAGAGAAGGAGAGTGTGCCGAACCAAATTGATATGTCTGCATGTGAAAAGTAGATTGGAACTGAAATAGTTTTGTATCAGAAAGAAGAGAGTGTTGTGATCAGATCATTTACATGTTGTTCCCTAATAGTTACAACAATATTAAAATCCCTTAACTGGGTAGGTTCTAACAAGCCTGATATTGTAAATCCCTTCACTGAGTGGCTCATTAACTTGAGTTTAAATCCTTTAGCAAGGTTACTCCTAACAGGGATGAGGTTAAAATCCCTTCACCGAGTGACTCCTAATAGGGTCTTCTCTTAACCGGGCATAATTGTAAAGCTCCTAACCGGGTTAGGTCTTTAACAAGGCGCATTCCAAAAGAGTGCAAATTTTGTGGGTACCGATTCCCACAGTGGTTTTTCCCATTTGGGTTTCCATGTGAAAAATCTCAGTGTTCATATGGTGGTTGATTTTTTTTATATGTGGATTTGATATCATTACATTGCTTACATGTTGATGAACACATAAATGAGTAGTTTGGTAAATTTGCTTTAAGTGATTGATTGAGTAGTTACCGGTACTGGTTACGAACTGTTTTTAGAAGTATTTTTAGATTGATAAAAGATTTCAGTTAATTGCTATTACTGATTCACCACCCCCCTCTCAGTATTAACTGGATCCTCACAATAACAATGGAGAAATGTGGCATGTCACCATGAAGTGCTTGAAATGGCTAAGGCACTAAAATATGATGATCGATAGAAATGCAAATCAAGCACACTTCAGTTTCATTTCATAATTGTGGCAACTCATGATCTATTGATCTGAAAAAGTCCCACCTAACTGTAACTATAAATGTGGCTCAAAATTGCATTTATATTTTCTTTTCTCCAACCTTTAAGACACCAACCAAAATTGGAAAGATAAAAAAAATGGTGCAATGGCTGAGTTGGCACGCAACTTCTCTATTTATGAATTTTCACGTCACATATTAAAAATACCATTTTCTCTTACTATATTTACCAAGGGTACATGATCATTATATTTACCATCCAAAATATCTTGAGTATTCGTTATCTTGAATCACACCATTCTCAAATATTGGAAAATTATTGAGATATTTACTCAACTTTTTTATACTCTTCTCCTTCTCAACATTGATGCTATTGAAAACTAGAGAAGATGTTTTGAACATTCATCGTCCATCTTTGCAATTGCCTAATATTTCCATTCTCATCATACAAGGGAGACATAAGGAAAAGTGTATTCGCTTAAAATGATGTCAATTCTTTATTTAACATTCTGGAATACAACCTATAGGATTCTATCAAGAAAGAAATATGGTTTAGACTCATGCAAATGATAAATTATTTGAAGTGCAACACTCTTGATTTGCATTTGGCATGTCAAAACATGCAGAGCCTCAATTCTTCTTATCAGATGCTTTCTAACATAAAGCAAGTAAACTATATTTTTAACATGATTGTTCAAGACTTTCTTTGTACAATTGTAGCCTTGCCAAGAATCTTCAACAAATACTAAGAGTGACTCTAGCCTAGTTCCAAGAAATGAATTGAATAAATCAAAAACCATTTTATTCTCTTTAGTAGTATTGACTACAATTCGTTTAAGTAGCTCCTCACTTTCTTTATTTTTTCTTTGCATCTCCATATCAACCTTAGACACTTTGCCCCTTTCCTCTGCTAACTATTGGCTTAACTTTAACAATTCCTTAGATGATATTGTTGGCTTAAGAGGAGAAGGCAATAGTGCAATCCATGCGGTTAGCTACTCTTCCATTCTTAAATTCCCATTCAACAATTTTGCCCTATCCTCTTCTACAATCTTGGCTAACTTCTCAAAAAACTGAGCACTATGTGAAGTTAATTGTGTAGCCTACACAACTTTGTATCTGCAACCCTTCTAACCATTATTTACCCAAATAAATTTTGACCCTCCTTAGTCATAATTGGATTTTGAGTTCTTGGATAGATATACTAGAAGGTGAGCATATCATGCTTATCATCAAATCTAGATCCAAAACATAATTCCTTTGTCATTTTAGGATCTAAATCCTCTAGGCTTTTAATATATTTTCTCTTTCTCAAATGAATAAAGGCCATAGCAAAAGAGATATCTCATCCCTCCAACAAAAGAATACCATTATTTCTAACTATTTGTCTACCTTCTTCTAGAGTAATGGTGCCAAAATTTTCCTTAACGATTTTCTTTATTTCATCTTTAAGCTTCTTTTCTTTCTTTGGGGTTGGGTTAGGAAAACCAAACTCAATCATACATTGGTAGATGCAATGGCTCTACATAAGAAATGATTAAATTATTTAGTTTTGATGAATTGATCATCAGTCATAAATTATTTAAAATCTCTTGCTCTAACATCATCAACAGTCTCCCCACCCATTCTGAAAGTGATCATTGGGCTTACTGGGATATCAAAATCAAGATCAAAACCACTATTAGGAAATTTTTTTTTGGATCCCTTCCTAGTGACAAAACTTGAATTGGGGTGATAACCCTTGGGTTCTCTATAGAAATGTTTGCAATAATAGGAGATGGTTTTCTTGAAGATGAAGTCATGGGTGGGGGAGGCCTAGCCCCAGCTTGAAAAAGTGGAGGAACACTAGATAAAACTACTTGTGTAGCTGGGGGTGGTTGAGGGACACTTGGCACCAATCTTGGTGTTTCCCGATCTAATTAATATCATACTTGTAGGCTACATAATGCACTTCTTGCTTGGCTATCAAATCCTTAAGGTATTCCCAATAACCTTCAAAATTTGGATCATGTTGTCTTAATTTTACATCCTTATGCTTGATCTTGAACCAATTCTCTCTTATTTTCAAAACCTCAACATTATTTTCTGGGCTTCTCATGTTGTCCTTTTCTTTTTCAAATGCACGACTTAAAGCCATTGCACATAACTCTTTCACTAAATGACTAAGAAAACCTTTCAATTCATATCCCCTTACCTTACCAAATTCTATATTATAAGGTAATAGGTGAATGATAGCCCGACCTAAGTCTCATTGTTATAACAATGAATTTCTTAAAAAATAATTCATGAAGGTAAGAAAGTCCCTCTTCTACTACCTCTGAATTGGAACATATTAGATTCATAAAGTTGATACAAAATCTCTAGAATGACAATTCCTTCAAGTACAAATCTAGGCAACCCATGACGCTCCTTAGTGAATCCATATACTCTAATAATAGTTTTGTCCTTGTATAAGAACAAGTTACCTCAATCATGGTCAAGATTGAGCTTAGTATCATATACCTTGGGCCTCAAAAAAAATTCTTATTTTCAATGACAAGCCCCAATCAACCTCTTCTCAGAGCTGTCCAAGAAACCTCTTGATAATTTTTGTTTTCAAAATACACATATCTTGCATTTCTACAAAATCTACCCTAGACATGTGTCTATTGTTGGATGGGAAAATCTATTTTTCCTTCTTTAGGGGTGACTTTCAATGGAGGTTATTTTACCTTCGATGCAACATAGAGATTGATATGCTTTAGAATGAAATAATATCTAAAATGCATGATATAAGGGCACTCTTTGATGTCCACAATTTCCCTGTGAAACTTCTCTACCAAAAAACTAGCACAATCTAAAGGCATGTTCAGGTCCCTTGATTGGATATCTACACATAAAACAAAAAAATGGTTTGGGATCCTTAATCCAACATCTAATCCAAAAATCTAGCATAGGGCATAATAGGTCTCCTTAAAATAGCCCTAAAACAAATCAACCTCATATGGAAACTTCATATTTGTAGTCAATTCCATCTCATACAAAGATAAGTGATGTGGCCTAAAGTTTGGAAGTTTACTTCTAAACAACCCTTATAATCTCTTGTATTCTTCAAATAATCGATCTTGTATAATGTGTATAGGGGCATTTATGTTTAATTTGAAAGTAAACTCAATAGTGCCCTTATCAATAGTGGGTAAGAACCTTCCATATTTTGTCATTACCCCTTTAGTTTTATGGTTATAGGGATTTAAAACAACCCTAAGCAAGTCAAGATTCACAAACATGTTGGGCACAACTAGCCTCCCAAGATTATATGTCCATATGTTCCTAACATTATTTTTCTCATTCGCCTTACTAAAACACTTCTTGAACAATTGGTAACTAGTTGGAGGGATTATTCGGTCTCTACAACTAGCATGATCATCAATAAGAAGTTCACTATGGGACTCTAGTCCTTTGGATTTATTTCTAGTCCTAGAAGAATGGGATAACTATATGATAATAGCTCCTTAGTAATCCATCTCTCTCTTTTTACCCTTTCCCTTTCTTTTTGATGATTTTACCATTGTTCTAAAGTTTAATTATAAAGGTAGGGCTTCAAACTTATAGGTATAACACTTATAATCACCAGATACTAGACAACTTACAATGTTGCTCAATTCATATCTAATTATGATAAATAAAACCTAAATTCACCTTTAGAAATATGAGGAAAGGACTATGAGGGAGATTTTAACTTACTAGTTTGGCATGTTTGATTCACCTCAAAGTTGTTTAAGGAATGAAAAAATGTAACTTGAAAACCCTCAAACATGACCACACTAGGACAATAGAGCTCTGAGGATGAAAATTTGTAGCAATTTGATGAAAAAACATGCACAATTTTACTTTTAAGTCAATAGGTTAGTCTCCATTTATACACACGAGCCAACAAACAAGATAGTAATTGTTCTTGTTATTTGAATTCAAAACTCGTGTGTGACCATAGATTTAACCTCCAGTGCCACTTCTTGAATTTAGGCACATCAGTAAGTGGGGTCAACGGCTCATGGGTGCAAAGATACACTGTCAAGTTCTTGGTTTGACACAAATTATTTTTTTGGTTAATGCTTGGTTTGACGAAGAATCTAAGATGGAAAGGAAAAGTTTGAAAGACTCAAAAAAGATGCAATTAGACATTAAATCATACAAGCAGGTTTTAAGAAGGAAAAAAGATGATTTCATGGTCACAAGGAGGGAGGAGATTATCTTCCTTGGCAAAATAAATCCAAATATGTTTTGGAAAGAACTTCAACCAAAAAGGAAAATAATTGAAAATAATTTTACAACCACTCAATGATTTGATTATGCAAGGAATTTGTATGAGCAAGAGCATGAGCTTATTCTTGCCCCCTTAGTCAACGCTGCTACAAACCTTTTCACTATGTAAGAGATAGAGATGGGTATTAAAAAATTGGTCACTGGAAAAGAAAAAGATTTGTGTGAGCTTCAAGATGAGTATTTAAAGTGGGGTATGAAAGTCCTCGCACCTCACATTATGAATATATTCAATAACACCATCCAACATGGGTTCCCAAAAGACTAGACAACTAGCCTCACAATTCCTCTTTTCAAGACTAGAGATGTTAATAATCCATCCAATTATAGGACCATAATGATAAATCCTCTTTTTGCAAAACTATTTAGCAGTTTGATAGAGAACACAGTTAGCAAATGGGTAGAAGAAAATGATAAATGTGCAAATGGGCAAGCTGGTTTCAGACCTAAGCTTTCCACAATTGACCATGGTATTACTTTGAGGCACACCATTGAGAAGGTTTGGGAGAAAAAGGAAGAAGTCTTTTGTTGATTTGTTGATTTCAAGAAGGCTTTTGACATGGTTCCTAGGGATATGGTTCCTAGGGATAAGGTTTGGCATAGAATGGAAGAACTTGGGATTCCTTTGCATCTTAGAGTGGTTGTCTATAGACTTTATGAAGAGGTTAAAGTCAAATCAGAACTATAGATGGCATTTCAAAGTGTTTTAGAAGTGATATTGGGGTCAAACAATGGTGCCCTCTTTCACCTACTCTTTTTGGCTTGTATATTGACAAGCTTGAAGAGTGGCTGAATTTGTATGACGGTGATGGCATCCACTTGGGTGAGTTTGTAATTAAACTTCTCCTTTATGTAGATGATCTCATTTTGATTGGTAGGTCAGCTCTTGGTTTGCAAGAGCACTTACATGTTCTTGAGAAATTTTGCAAAGTGGTGGGGATGCAATTTAATATCAACAAAATGAAAGTCATGGTCTTCTCAAATAGAAGAAAACAAAACCACCACAATTTATACTTTGAAGGAAATATCCTTGAAGGAGTTCCTATTTACAAATATCTTGGGATTGACTTTAGCAAAAACTTAAGTTGGGATTGTTGCAAGAAGAAGAGAACTTTGAGAGGGTGGAAAGTGTTTTATGCTCTTCAAAACAGATGTAGAGAGGCTAAGTTGTGGGATTGGAAAACTATCCAAACTCTATTTGGGCTTTTAGTGCTCCCAGTTGTTCTCTATGGTTGTGAATTGTGAGCTAGCAACACCTCAGTTTTGCAATTGAAGAAAATTGAGCAAATTCAGAAATGTTTGTTCACAAGCAAGTTCAAAATTAAAAGCACAATACCCTATGATACATGTTAGTTGAAACTATGGCTTCCCCTATTGAAGTTATTGCTATGGCGTGTCTCTTATGATATCTAAAAAGAATTGAGAAAATGAAAGAAAGTGGATGGCCCAATATTATTTTTAGGGACACATTGTACACTAGAAAGAAGACTTGGATGCAGCAAAACAAAATATAGATGAGTAAATGGAATATATTTTTTAACATGTGCCCCATGAATAGAAAGGAGATAATGACTTTTGTGATGGAAAAATCCCACATGCATGCATAGGGTAAAGGGCTTGGGAGAAAGAAGAAATATTATATTAATGAGTTCAATCCCACTTTTGATCATCATCAAAAAGCATATATAGAGGCTAATATTCCGTGGAGAGCCAAAATTCTCATTGCTCAGTTAAGAACTAATTCTCATCAACTCCGCTATGAGACCAGGTAATGGAAAAACCTAAAGAAGATTGGGAAGAAAGAATATGTATTTTTTTGTAAATCCAGACATGTGGAAACTAAAAGGCATTTATTCTAGACTGTGATGCTTTCAAGGACAACAAGGACAATTATGTGGATACTTTGATAGCTGGCTCTTGGTATAATTTATTTAATGAGGCTTTTATCGAGAAGTTGGGGGAACTCATCATTTCTTTGCATAAAAAGAGGATAAAACTGCAAAAGTCAGTCTAATCTTGTGGCTAGTCCCATAGGTTATTTTCAACCTCATGGAAGTTAAAATTTCTTCTTCTTCTTCTTCTTCTCTAAGAAAGATGTGCAACTTTGCATTCAACAAGAGCAATTGATTTGTCTTTATCTATCAAGGATTTAATTCATTTGTTAATATTGTTTGTGTGGCTGTAAAAGTTCAATGTTGGACGCACATAAGCATACTACATAAGAGCGCTACTAATCATAATTCCCCATTCCAACACATGGGTGCTTAGCTAGAAAAGGTTTTTTTTAAAGAGATGGGCCACCACCTTGAGTAGTTGTGTGGATTAGAAACCTTGTCAACAAGAACAAACCACCCAAATACACGACCAACCAAGATCAAACATTCTAACACATGGGTGCTTAGCTGGCACAAGAAAGTACCACACCATGTGGGTGCGTGGATGAGAACACAAGACTGGTCAAAGGATGTGTGCAAGAGTGTGACATATTGTAACCATTGATCTTCAAGAACTTGCAAGTGAAATATACTAGCAGTTGTAGGGGGAGTGCCTGCAACAGGACGTCGATAGGTGAAATTAGTTAGTTGTGATTTGAATAAAGCCAAGTGAACATAACATAAAGTATGTAAAAAATAGGTCTATAAAATCATCATACAAAATTGTGAAAGGAGATATTTTTAGAGAAAAAAAGAAGTGAAAACTTTATTATATGAAAATGTCAAACTGTACATAACCCAACCAATGTTTTTAGTTGGTCCCAAAATTTGAATTTAACCACCCACCAACCCCCATGCTGCGGAAGGCAGCATGATGTATAATACCATAGAGCAATATAAAGGTGTTATTACAATGGTATCTTGTATGACAATATTTTTTTCTATATAGAATTATAAAACTACACAAATTTAGATTGTATAAAACCCAACCAATTTGATGTGTTGGTCCCAGAAAATCAAAATTATCCACCCTCCAACCCTCATGCTGGTATTGTCAGCATGTTATACAACCATTTAAGGTATTTATTTGTAAATTACACAATCCAAGTTATCTAATATGTTGGTCCCAAAGCTGAATGAAAGCATTGAGGAGTTGTTGCTTTGAGAAAGACATTTTGATGTAGAAGTGGAGAAAACCTTGTAATCTCAATGTTGTATTGTATTGTATTGAGGTTGTATTGATCATGCATTTTATTGTCGGACAGTGTTGTAGATTGTATCAAAGTCATCCTTGTGTACCTGTCAGCATTAAAATTGTATTAGAACATTGTAGGTGCATTAAATAATTGAAAGTGGAAAAAGTTGGAGATGGAAAAGAATAGGAAAGGAAGGCACTCAGAGTTGTTGAAAGTGGGGTGGATGATATGTCTAATGAAACTTTGTTGTGGTTGTTAAATCTGCAAAGAAGATGAGAAGTGAAAGAAAAAGTTAGCATTACTAAAGTGGAAGGTCAAATAGATTGAGATAGCCTTGTATCATGTGTGGTTTAAAATGATCTTTTTTTGATGGCCTACAAGGATGAGAGCAAGAGAGAAGTATTAGCAAGACATCAGATACTGTAATTGTAGGAAGTAAACAATAGACAGAGGGTAACAACAAGCAAGGAGAACAGTGTGAAGTGTGAGTGGAGGTGTTGTGCAAACCTATATTGTTTGAATGTGAACGACAATGAGAAAACAAAAGTATGTAAAATTATAGAAGTAGTGGAGAACAAAAGATAAGTATAGCTGGAAAACTTTCTTGTTGTGATGGAACCTTTTACATTTGTTGATGACCTTGCAAGATGCAAGTGTTGTGACATGTGGAAATGCATGAAATAAGATATATGATATGCAAAAGGGTATAGATGTTGCGCTTGCAATACCTATGTTAGACATTTTTGTAAGTTTTTTGTCTTTGTGATCTCAGAAAGCTTAAGAAAACAAGCTTCTTCATTCTTTCTAGAAATGGTTGATGGACCACCTTACAATTTGAAGTACCTCTCGTAAGTGAAGGCTAGGTTAATTTGGAGATCTTCAATTGATTTTACTCGAGATAGTGCTGTGAATGTGAGACCCTGTTTTTCTTCTTTTCCAATATCAATTGTTGCAAAGTCTAGTGTGAGTTCCTGCGATTTGTGGATAGTAATACCCTAAGCCATCGTTAGTGGGATCTGTGTGTGGTTTCCTCTAGTAATTGGTGGAATGAGAACATATTTTGGATTGGTAGCATCCGATGGTGGTCCAATGTAATGTTGGAAGAGGACAACAACGTGTTTTGGTAAATCCAGTGGTTTAGAACCTGGATCGTAGACAATCATTTTAATTTATCCCAAAGAACCATTGACAAGACCAGCTTCAATCCATAAATTTGCAATAAGCATGACTTGCTGGTCTATAGAAAGAAGAATTTCAAACGGGGGTTGCTCATCTTGGTCACTTTGTTTGTCTCTGTGTGTTGCTATGATTGTTGGTGCATGTGCAATGGGTAAGTGCAATTGCTTTAACATTTTAATATTGTGCGAGTTTGAAGCTGTATTGGTTGCAAACAAATATTTATTTTGGTCAAAATGCCTATTTTTGGTCAAAGTTTCCCAGTCTAATTGCACTGGTGTTGCATTTTGTACATTTACCAAAATTTTGTGGAATTGCATTTGTGATGGGGAGATCCCTTGTTGGCAGAAAGAAACATCTAAGGTGACAACATACGTGAAGGAGTTCCATAAAGCGAGAGTTGTTGAGTGGGATGCATACAATGGTTTGTCCATAATTGGGGGCAACTGGCCGAGGTCGCCGACCTGCACAACTAAGAGGCTTGTGAATGGTTCACATTGTCTGGTGGGAAATGCCTATCATAATCTGTTATCTACTTTGATGAGTAATTGTGGGCCATGGAAATGCATTTCATCTATCAAAATGTATCGTAAATGCTTGCATTGGTCTTGAAACATTAATAAACAATTCCCTGTTAAAGGATGGTATTCTTGAATAGGTATGCAGAGGGCAGCATGGATTGTTGTTGCTTGAATATTATATGTCAACACACCTATTGATGCAAGCACAAGCAATGGGTATACTTTTGGATTTAAACTAATATTTAGCTTATTTTGTATGTGGTCAATAAGAAATGATTTCCTAGTTACCTGTTGTGCCTTGGATGATCAGCCGTAATGGTGAGACATTCAAATTTTGTGTAGCGTGAGAGGTTATAATATCAAGTGCAAGTTGTTGATTTGCTGCAAGTTCAAAAGTATTGGGTGACTTGAGTGAATGTTGCCAAGGGTGGTGACTAGTTGACTTTTTTTAGTTGAAATGAATTGAGGAGCTATGCTATGAAGGAATTCATTAGGCAGGGATGCACACCACTTAAAGTGGAGTTCATAATCACGCCTTCCAAGCATTTGAAGGGTAGTCACATCAAAGTTGTTTGAAGCACCCATTAGTGAGAGGAACTCCCACTCATAAAGTTCTTGATCAGTAAATTGTGGAATATCCTCTAAGTGTGGGTCTTCATCATTTTCAGGAGTGGAATGTTCTTGGATACCATTAACATGCCATCAGACATAATCAGTGCTATGAAGTTGTTTCCAATTTAGTATAACTTCATTAGTTGATGTTCCTATGTGTAGAGGAATGTTGCAGAAAGGCTTGTACAAAAGCAATTCACTGCAACAAAAAGATTCAAATGTACTGTCATCTTCTACAGGCAAGGATTTGAACTGGGGGAAGACATTTGCAATGGCTTTTAGTTTTCTTTTTTGCCATTTACTTTTTTTGTGATGTTGCTTGTATGTATATTGTTGGGCTAAATGAAGCAAAGTAACATTAGATAACTCAATCAGTCTTTTCATGTAGGTGAAAATGAAAGAAATGGAAGGGTGAGAAGGTTCATCATAGTTTGTTATACGTTGGAAGATTTGTTTGCCAACATTGAGGATGAAATATTGACGTGTGCAAGAGATCAAGGGGAGTTTGAGCAGCATATGGTAAGTTTCCTGAGCACTAATGTCCCTATAAACAATAATACCCATCATAAATCTCTGATATGCTAAGAGAATTGTATCTTCTATATTTGTTGATGTAACAATTTGTTTGAGCATGTCAGTATAGCTCTTTGATTTGCGTTCATATTTTTATGCGTATTTAGAAATATATTGGAGCACTGGCTTTTTTGAGTAGATAGGCTAGCAATCAACATTTTCCCTCCATATGGCTAGCATGGATAGGTTGTGAACATTGAGATGACTGTCATTCCTTGTTGGTTGATAGCATGGGCAATTATTATGGTCTATTGCCAATGTTGAATTTTGTTGTTTAGCCCAAGGTGCTTTGTAATGACATTTGAGAGTTGTGTTCTTCTTTTTCAAGCAAGTAAACTCTGAACACTTTGTATGATGCTAAATAACATTCACTAATTCAACATAGTTTGTGGAAGGATCAGATCTTAAAATGATATTTGTGTTTGATAGGCATGGATCTGAAACAATAGGTGTATATTGCCTATTTGATCGCTTGACTCCATTGTGTGGATTCCATGTTGTGATGTATTGGTCAAACAGGGTTTTAGCTGATTGAATGGTTTCATGATCTGTCCAATCAAGGTTGTCCATATTAGGTGCATTTGGAAACTATAAAAATCTATGTACATGTGCAGACCCTCGATGTTGCCATTCATACATGTACAAATGGTTGGTTTCATGCAACAGATTGACAATTACTTCATGATGAAATATTTGAAATCTTAGATGCAAGTATAAAGTAGTTATATGCGGGTTATTGACAAGATTCTAATACATTGTTTTATAGTGGGTTGTAAAATATTTGGAGGACTGTTTGGAAACATTTTAGTCAGGTCAGGCCATTTTGTATCAGTTGATCTTAATGTGAAGAAAAGCGTTGGTGGTCCCAAATGTTCTATCATTGTGGTGAGGTCCCTACGAGATTTTCTCCAAAATGCACGTGTGTCATGTAAGGAAGAAACATAGCGCATGATGTGGTTAGGCAATTAATTTGAAGGTGTGTTTTGCAAGTGCTCCCTTAGTGCTTGAACATTTCTTGAAAGATAATCTTCCAAATTTGTTTTTATGAAAACAATAGCTGATTGTTGGGAGTGGTACCACATCATAAGATTGTAGATATGATATATGAATCGCACATGTTGACTAAAATCTTTGATCATGATATTTAATTAAGTGCAAAGCATATTCATGCAAATGTACATGTTTTGCTCTATCTTGAAGTGGCAAAGCCAATACATTAGGAAACAATGTTGGAAATGCCAGTGGAAGTAAACCTTCTGTATTATATTCATTGATAGGTGAGGAACTGATTTGTGGCCAAGGGATCACATTGTTCTCGGTAGTATCCAGATATAGTATTGTCCTAATTGCATCTAGTTCAGGCATTGCAGATGGAAGCCATGGAATAAATGAGGAAGTATTTTCCTCTGCATCTTCGTTATGGTCGGTGGAGGTTGCATCATCATTGTTATGTACAGGTTGTTCTTGAGGTGTCTGATATCTATGTAACAAATTTGAAACATCAGTACTTATTTCAGGAAATATTTCTAGTGTAGATATATTAATGAGTACATCTTTGTAATATTGGTCATGCTGAATTTTGTAATTCAATGCATCCATGACGTGATACCTATTAATGTAACAGTCATAACTTAGCCCTCCCAAATTAGTTCTACATACAATAAGGATTTCTAAATCTTGTATTTTTTCGTGGCAAGGAAATAGCAATTTTTTGAAATGTCCTATGGGAAGTTAATTATGTGGTCTGTATATTTATATTGGCCTCCCCTTGCATGAGTAGCTTGCAAAATAGGAGCAACCCTTGCTATGAGCATTTCTTCTACTTGGGAAAGATGCTTTAAAATAAAAGGTTGCTCACCTGGGTCCATATTGTTTGATGAAGAGAAACAGTGAATGCCTCTCTCAGTAGAACACCTCATGCAAACAACAACATGCTTTGCACATTTAATAATCATGCCCACATAGCTTTCTTTACAAACAAAACACATTTGTGGGAGTCCCAACTTGTCAATATTTTTTTAGAAGTTAGACAATGTGTATTGAAATATAGGAGTGTGGAGGATGAGTTCAGGAGCGGTGGGAGGTGTTTGGGGAACAGTTTTTGTTTGAGGTTGATTGATTTGCATTCTTAACAATGTCTGGAAGCCAATATCAGACGCTTGTTGTGTGTGTCATTTCTTTTGTCATTTGTTGGAGATATCCACTCTATTCTTTGCATAGTAAATTCTATTTGTTTCCTTCCTCTTGGCTTTGACCACATCACCTTGTTGTGTGGAAGGTTGAAAGGATATCTAGTAGTTGTAAGAGAATAAAAGTGTATTAGAAGTATAATAATTGAAGAGGGCAGGGATGCAAGCATGTATGACATCAAGGATATAGTTATAGTGTTTAATATTAATGGAATTGCAAGAAAATCAAGGCACATAGATAGACATATAATATATATCTATAGTTACATAATTCTATATAGATAAATACATTTGTATATATATGCACATGTATATACACATGCATACATATATATATATATATATATATGTACATAGATGTACGTATGTATGTAAATACATATATATATATATATATATATATATATATATATATATATATATATATATATATATATATATACATGTATATGTATATAAATGTATATGAACACACATATATGTATTTATGTGGACATATTTAGGTGTATACAAATGTATTTGCTTGCACAATAATTTAATTTGACTGAGTTGGTTTTTTGTTTAGTGGCAGTGGTGATGTGTGGTGTGCACACATCTTGAGGAAAATAGTGATCCGTAAGTGGAAGCCTTCTATTTTGGTTTTCATTTCTTACATTGTTTTTTGTCTGCAAATTTTCATTTCATTAGGGTTTTGTTTGACATTCGTTGAGTGCATGCTTTGGCTGCGAGACCATTTGCTGAAGGCATTAGAAGAGCTCTAGGCATGGTTTTTTTACTATGCACAAATATTATGTTTGTGTAATGGTACCCTAAGTTGTAATATATATATATATATATATATATGCATAGATTTTTTTTATATATACATACAAATGTGTGTATATATATGCACATGTATATATATACATATCTATATATGTTAGTTTATATATAGAAATGTACATGTCTATGTTTATATACAAATCTATATATACAAATATACATATGTATATATATAAATAAATATGTGTGTATATTAGTTTTCATGTGTAGATTATTTTTTGATGTTTTCTATGTGTATGAATAGTCAGTACTTATATATGGAGGAAATCGCAAGGAAATCAAATTTATTCTGCAAGGCAAGTAACTAGCATAGATGAGTATGTATTCAAAGACATTGAAGTTTGACAAAGGCTGGGGCCTTGTATTGTGCAATGCATCGAGGAGTGTTGCAATAGATGTTAACCACCTTGTATATTTGCAAGTACATTTACATATGTATTTATCTATATGCAAAGATGCACATTCTTAGTGTTCAATGTGTGAGCACAAACATAGATATGGACATGGGTGCATCTATATAAAAACATGCAAGCATAGACACACAATCTTGTAATTATTGTTGGAGACATTGAAAGAAAGAAGTTACTTATTTAATAAAGAAGTGGAAGCCTTTTTATATTAGAATATGTAACTCTACATAAGCGAATTAATTTAAACTATAATATGAAGTGAAAAACTAAATTTGAAAGTGTGATGTTGGAAAAAGGTGAATGATGGAGATATCAAGAGGAAATATTTTCTTCCCTCCAAGGAGAGATAAAAGTTTCACTTCTGATTTCTCTTCAAACACATTTTCCACATTACATTGGAAGAGGGAGGAAAATACACTAGATTCAACCTCTAGGGAAAGAGATTGAATTGTGAGTGATGGTAAGTGAATCCCCTCTTATGATATTGAGATTTGAATTGATTGAATTCTATACTTATGATCAAGTGTAAAAGTGACAAAGATCTGATTATAACTCAAGATAGAAGCATAAGATGAAGTTGTACACCTAGATCTGGCAATAATTTGTCGCAATGAAGTCTCCATACAAATTTCGGAAAAAGTTGCCGAGACCATGGTGGGAATGTACACGGTCCTTCGAAAAATCCACAAAACGAAAAGGGTTTTTCCGCCTCTATAAATGGAGCCCGAATCCAAAAGTATAGTTGGCACCTGCAACCTACACATAAAAAGAGAGGGAAAGGTGTTGGGATTGGGTGTTTGCCTTCAGGTCAAACCCTGGTTTTGGAATTAACCAAATGATGAAAGAAAGTACTTGCAAGTGAATGTAAATGAAAGATTGAAATGTAAATCACCTCAAGGGAGGTTGTAGATAGAATGTAGATATATTTGCTTGTGGAATTGAATGTTGGAATGAATCTCCTCTTCAATGGTTGAATCCTTGACTTGAATGCAATACCTAGCCTTGAAGGGAGACTTGAGAATGCTCAATGCTGGAAAGGAATGCTCTTGAATACTTGATCTCATGTAAAATTCACACTCATAAAAATTATGCGAAATGAGAGGACAAATGCAACTTAAATACTTGTCAATTAGGTTTAATTAATTGATTTTTTGTCTTAGGCCGACACTGGGGGAGTCTTCCTGCTCAATGTGCAACCTCCAAAGCACATTTGAAAAGGGTCCTCCCCCAAAATGGGGTAGGGGCGTCACGCCCCTTTCCTACCCTTTTTTGTAGGACAAGATGCAGTCTAGGTAGTGGAGAGGGAAAGCAAGATGTAGTTCTCAAACATCGAGAAAGTCTTTGGTCTCTGATCTGGCTTAGGGATTCGAATCACATGCGCGAGGACCCTAATATGATAAAAAATTGCAAGGGTTGCAATTTCATGACACTACAAAAAGTAAATTTCAAAAGTTGGAAACAAAATTGAATGAAGAGAAATTTTAAAGTGTAGTGTAAGCATCACAGAAGGAAAGCATTTGTAAAGAAATAAGATATAAAAGAAAGAATAGACTTTGCTATATCTTGTTTTGCAATACATTTATATTTGGAACAATAGAATAAAGACATCATGCAAAGGATAATGACAACATGAGCTGTCTGTGTTGTGCTGACATCATTTTGGAGCATGTAAATCTCTTTTGTAGTTCTTTTTATTAAATATGTTCCTACCTCATCAAAAGCAATTGCCCAAAGAGTCCCTATTGCATCTTGCAGTTTCATTGGTAAAAGGTAACTGTAATTACATTCTTCCATGCTCATTTGACATCTAGGATAGAACCATGAATCATCAGCCTGCTGAGTGCATTTTTTTTGCAAGATTTACCATTAACTTTTAGTGGACAAGCTACGTGATAGAAGTCATCATTTGTTACATTCACAAATATAAGAACAATAACTATAGTGGTTTGAATTGTTTCTGGTCTAGCACTCATGCATTCATGGATCAATGCAATAGTCATTCTGCTATATCTTCCATCAATATGAGTAAATCATGAGGATGCAATGAAAGAGGTCCTCTTAGTGTGAGGGGCTATGCCTTTGGGAAAGGAGGATTAATATGTAGTGTTGTTGCAGATGTCATATTGACAACCTTCCCATTAAAGTAACCTACACAACCATTGAGTACAACAAGGATACGGACAACATCAGGGTTTCACATATTTTTCAAGTCATGGCCTCTTTGTTCTGATGTTGGCCCCCATAGATTGACATCAATTGTGGAACCGGATAGATCATTAATTTTAACAATTCTCTTCTTAGTTTGACTGGCATCCTTTCTATGGATTGCAATGACATCTCCAACATAGACAACAACACCGATGATTTCAACCAATTTATTATTAGTCAATTGAACCACTTCACTAATTGGGGTGAAAGGGGAGCGACACTGAGTAGAATCAACATCAGGGGTGCAACGTTTCAATATTGAAGCATCAGATAAGAAGATCTCTAGATGACTGTTTAATTTATTGTATTTTGTGTTTGCCTCCTGTATGGATCCCTTTGAAATGACATAGTGAGCACCCACCTCAACACGATCATAATGTAGTTGAACTATTTGATCGAAGCATGTGACCCTAGCCTCACAACCCTCAGTGTCTACAATGTCAAAGCTGAAGACTTGCCCATTCTTGGTAGGTGTACTATATGGACGTATTTGGAATTTGTTAGTGACTTTTCTCTTGATTGTCCATTTGTTTTGGTACAGATTTAAAATTTTGATAGGGTTTATGTTATCAGAGGTCGTGCTTTGTGGAGATGGTAGTGCACCACCAAACTGAAGGGAATGTTTAGAGGATGAAGGTGTTTCTTGGCCCAATAATTTTGGTTGTTGTTCTTTGAATAGGTATGCAGGTTTACCAAAAAATTGAGAGTTACTTTGTTTGACCTCTAGACTAAGTATTATAATAGTCCTATAAAATGAAAATAGTTTTGTTTAAGTCTGTAAAGTTTGTTGCAACAAAGGATTCAATATCAAAGAAAGATATTATTATAAACATAGTATCTTTCCCACCTTCTGTTCCATACACATATGCAAGTATAACTTGTCAAGAGAACCATAGAACCTATTTTTAGAGTGTCTGAAAGTATCAGATCTGCATACTTAGGTGGCAAAATTGCCATTTGCATGTATGTGCCATCATACAACACAAGTTTATATCTGTGTGTGTCATCTTTGGTACCCTACATTTTCTGGAATGACAATACCTGGAGCAATGCTGAAGGAAGGTCATCTCCAAGATTGATAGA
This sequence comes from Cryptomeria japonica, assembly GCF_030272615.1. Classification (NCBI taxonomy): domain Eukaryota; kingdom Viridiplantae; phylum Streptophyta; class Pinopsida; order Cupressales; family Cupressaceae; genus Cryptomeria; species Cryptomeria japonica. Next base: position 214,184,518 of record NC_081410.1, on the reverse strand, counting down.
TTGAATTGCACATGGGGTGGGGGCACACTCTTGGGCAAGTACCTACAAAAAGATAATATCAATATTGAGGAATTAATGTGAAGGGGTAGTAAGAAATATATATGGCCATCCCTTCACATATAGTTGAGTTTTTTAGAATGCATGCAATTAAAGAATCTAGAACCATTGAATTCAGCAATGGTATAGAAAAGAATCAATTAAAGAATGTATAACTATATTTCTATATGCTAGAAAATAGAGAGCATGTCTAAATGAAAGGAATGCAATCAATTAAAATGTATTATGAATGAGGGATATTATGAAAGTAATGACCACAAAGTTGGGGTTCTGAAAAGGAAAAATGTATCAGCTTACCAAAGAGTCCGTTGCAGACTGTTGTGAAGATTCAGAGGGAGCTGATGGAGATGACATATTGATATGAGATCTTTAAAATTGAGAGGAAGGCTCTTCTATGGCAGCACTAAATGTGCATAAGAGTACACATTTATTAACAATCTCTTATAATATTATGTAAGCATATGTTTTAATTTTTCTAAAAAATTGAATATTACAAAGGTTGTTTTGAAACAAAGCTATTCAAGGATAAAGATGTGTAGAAACCAATAGCTTAGTGATATTTTTGCATGTTTTTATTTAACCACACAAAAGAAGGCATTTCATTTGCAGAGAAGACAAATTCACATCATAAGAGAAGGATGACTTACCTGACTTTGAGTGGAAAAATTATTTTAGTTTCACTGTGAGGAAAGGAGTGTTGTTATCTGGACTGGTATGTTGCCTTGCAGAATAAAGTTCATTTTGACCCTATTAGCAAATGCATTGTAAGGAGGTTGCAAATTTCCTTATTAGAAGACATAGAATGACATAATGGATTGAGAAAAGAAACATAAATAAATGTGTGATAAGTAGGGAGTGGTTGTAATCCTAAAGATAACTTATTAACAAGCTACCAAATATCATCAACGCTAGGTGAAGATTGGTGGCATAAGTTTTGAAAGTAAAGGGTATGTAGAAGACATTGTGTTCACTTCATTAGGGTTCTTTTTGGCATTTTCCAAGTGCCAAATGCATTAGAGTAGGTAGAGGCCAACTATTTTGACCAGCTACAAAAGTTTTCTTTGTGTAATTTTAACACAACTTGTAATTTTTTCAATGTAATGACCCTCTGTAGTTTTCAGCACTCATATCTATCCATTTATATGTTCATATATGTCTTAATATATGTGTTCATATTCAACACTTCATATATGTGTTAATATATATGTTTTTGTATTTCTTTATATATATATTTGTATCCTTTTATATAGAGTACAATACTGTGTATTTTTATTTCTCTATAAACAAAGAAAATATCAATATTTGTTGTAAAACATACAACGAACCAGAAGGAAACCCAAAACAGAGTAAAGTAAACCAAAAGAGAAACAACATAGTGTCGTGTGGATATTTCTTTTATGTTAATTGTAATAGGTACGCCGAGACAAAAAATCATAGTACCGATTTATGAGTTCTACATATAAGAATGGAGTACGAAAAGTATGAAGATCACTTCAAATATCAAAATATTATCAAAATAAGAACTAAACCCATGAGACAGTGACTAAAAAACTCTAATCAGTATCTACCCATGCAACCCACCCATCTTGATTATCATTCCACTTAAGGATCTTATCTCCTAGTTCAAAAACACCTACTAGATCAATTAACTACTCAATAGTGGGTATAGGAAGAGGCCGGAGACTGAGTTCGTTAATACTATCATCATCATCCCCCATATTGGGAATGATGGAAATAGGAGTGAAAGTAATAGGAGGAGGGGTTTTGGGCTGCCTGACCATTCTACATTCTAGTTGATCAAGCAACCCTTCTGAGGTTCTCCTTTATCCTGTTGCTCTCTTCCAAAAGCTTCCTCATGATAGTGTTAATGTCCTCTCTTTCTTGGATCCCTCCATTCATTGTAAAATTTTGTTCAATTATTTGTGTCACTATTTTGTGGGAACCAACAAGTGAAAATGCATCATTAAGAAAATTCCCAAATATCATTAAAACAACATGTTACCTTGCATATTAGTAAACACATATTCAATATTCTAGTTTTGTTTTGGGTTGGCCACCCCTTTCTACCCTGTAAAAGGTAAGAATAGAAAAGAAAAAGGCAGCAATTGCCAAAATAAAGCAAAAAATTGTTGAAGAGAGCAAGAAGGACAAATTCACTACCCACGACAACCACCAAACTAAACCCTAATCAACCGAAAACTTGCAAAGTGAAAAAAATTCATAGGAAAATGAGGACCAAAAAACAAAAGAGAATAAAATTATAGAAACTGATTTGATTTAATAAATTACAAATTGGGTTAACATTACAAGAACACGAAAATTGCAGATGATCCTTACATTTAATAAATTATAAATTGGGTTAACATTAGAGAAAGTAACCTCTTGTAGGCAGTCAAAATAGCGCACCTCAACCAGCTCTATTGCATTTAACAAATGCACTCAAAGTTGAAGCTTGCATTCACAAATTTTAGTATGCTTTTGTTTGTGGGAAAACTCAAAAGAAAAGTCGCAAACTTTTGAACTCAACCAACGCCAAATGAAACCCTAATAAAGAAAGGAAAACAAACAAAAATTGCAAAGGCCTGTTAGATTGAAGAAATTACAAATTGTGTTAACATTACACTAAGAAAACCTTTGCACTGACCAAACACCAAAACCCTAATAAAAAAACAAACAGGAAAATTGTAGAGGACCATTAAATAAAAAAAAAATACAAATTGTCTTAACATTAGAGTAACAAAACCTTTCTACATGATGAAAATACCTCATCTCAACCCACTCTAATAAATTCAATGACTTGGAGATGCCAAAAAATTACAAATTTTGTTAACATTATAGTAAAAGAACCTTTGTAGGCACTCAAAATAACTCACCTCCACACAGTCTAATGCATTCAGAACTCAGTGAACACCAAACAGAACCCTAATCAATCCAAAACTTGTAAAGGTTGCACTTATCCAATGCTAAATGAAACCCTAATAAACAAAGCAAAAACAAATGAAAAATTGTAGAGGCTCGTTAGATTGAAAAAAATACAAGTTGTACTATTAACATTACACTAAGAAAACCTTTGCATTGATTGAACATCGAAAACCCCTAATAAAAAAACAAATAGGAAAATTGTAGAGGACCCTTAAATAAAAAAATTAAACCTTTCTAGGTGGTGAAAAATGTGTTGACATTACAATAAAAAAAGCCTTTGTAGGTGGTCAAAATAACTCACCTCCACACAGTCTAATGCATTCAACACTCAACGAACACCAAACAAAACCCTAATCAAGCGAAAACTTGCAGAGGTTTTCACCGAGCCAATGCTGTAGTACCCCTACTAGTTTGAACTCATTAGACTCATATTTTATTATTGGTTGTTTTCAGTGGATACATTACCATGATATATTATTCAGATTTTTATAATATTATGCTTTAACTGGAGATGAGATGTATAATTTATTTGCAGTATTTCAGTACTTGTGATTTATGGCATTTTATGGTTTATTGCTATGTACTGACATTTTACTTTATCTATGCAATGTGTAATTATATGTTGTGTGTTTATGAGTGTATTGGATGCAAGGGGACAATTTTCCTTCACTCATTTCGGTGAAATAGGGAATGCCATAATTCTCCTTCATCGATGTATATGTCATGTTTTCTATATTGTATATATATGCATGTGTGGTTAGGTGATGCATGATATTGCAGGTACAAGTATCGGGTAGGTACGGGGTATCATCTCCACCTGGCTTCACAGGTCTGAGCGTGCCTTATATTTTCCAATGGAAGTGGAGGAGATAGTAGTTGACCTTATTTTACTCAATTACACTCATATGAGTGTCGTTAGTTGGTCGTCTTGTTAGTTTGTTCACCCTTCGTATTTTGTCGTTTGATGTTTTCATGAGTATTTGCTTGCGTTTTGTTTAATTTAAGTGTTTTAGTGGATTAAATTAATTAATTAATTAAGTTTATGAAATTATCTCATAGTTGTATTGTTTATGCATTGAGATTATAAATTTAGTTAATTAAAAGAAATTATTAAATTAAGTTGCAAGTTGCATGATATTAAAAATATATTTTTATTTAAATAAAAAATAAATTAGATTAATTGTCTTTATTATTTCCTAAAATTTTAATTAAATAAATGAATAAAAGGATTAATAAGAATTAAAATATTATTTTAATTCTTTATTTAGAAAATTAATTAATGTGCATGAGAAAAGAAAAGAAAGAATAATGATTTTTAATTATTGCATGTTAGTTCATCTTTTGTGATAAATTTAGAAAATAAAATAAAAATTACTATTATTCTAAATTTAGGTTTTTTGTGAAAAGCTATTGAACCTAGAATTTTAGTTTAAATAGGGGAATAGGTCTTTATTTTAGTTACACAGGAACAGGTCTAGAATTTAGGTGAAGGAATTTATGTGAAGCTTATTGAAAAAGTTAGGGCGCTTCTATAGATTTCTTCCAGGAAAGCTATACCAGGGTGGATGAATTCTTAGTTGTGGGTTTTAATAGATATTTCTATTTTTCTCCGTTTGATGTGTGTATAAAATTATTGTTGAATATAAACCCTCTTCTGGTGAATTCAAGTTTTGTTTTAAAATCCATCCCTGATGTGTTTTTCTAATTTATGGGAAGGATGAATTTTTGAAAACATTGAGAAAATTAATTTATTCTCTCTGGTTTAATTTGTATTAATAGTTCTTTAAATAAATCTTGTTGTTTCTTAGAAATAAATTTAATTGTGAATTAAATTTATTTGATTATCTAAATTTAAAAAAATTGTTTTTGAAATAAAATTATGTGAAGGAGTTTTCAATTTATATGAAATTTTAAAATTCTATGGGAATTATGTAAAATGATTTTTTTAGGAATTTGGAAATTAATATTAAAAAAAAAAAAATAAAAAAAAAATAATATATATATATATATATATATATAAAGGTAGGGCATGCTACCTACGGTAGCATCCACTACCGACGGTAGTACACAGTACTGCCGATGGTAGCAGTGCTACCGGACGGTAGTACTAGCTACCGACGGTAGCTTAGGCTATCATGCCAAGGGTTATCAACAAGTTTTAACATGTTTTTAATTTTTAAATTACTTTCTAACCCCTGTGTGTACTGGGGTATGACTATTTCGGGTTTCGTACCCAGGGGTTGGATAAATAAAATTTATTATGTGTTATATTATATATGTATATAAATAGATATATGTATATTCATATATGTGTTTATATATTAGATATATTTTTCTTATGGTAGTTATTATAATATTTTAAATGTTATTTTAAATATTATTTAATTACAGTTTGAAATGTTTCAGAAATAGAGCTTATAATTTCTATAAATATGTTGAAAATACATTAGGAGAATTATTTTTATTTTAAATCTTTTTGGACAAATGACAAGATGGATGTTTTTGTATTAAATAGTTGTATTTTCTTATTATTGGAAAAATCTTTATTTGCAACTAATTTATGCTTTGGCTGTTTTAAGAAAAGATTGCTTGTATTAGGATCTTGTGTAAATGATATTTTCAATCAAGCTTAAATTTCATTGGTATTCTGGTTGAATTGTCATTGTGTCCTATGTTATTATTTCTCCTAGACTAGGGGTTGTTGTATAACCTATTTGATATGAGCCATTGTGTGTTTTTGTCCAAATGGCCAATCTTGGGTTGGTATTTGTGTATCCTTCACCTGTGTTTGTTAGGATTGTTTATGGTTGTTTGTTTTGCCATAGAGTTCTCATAGAGAGACCTTTCCTATTAGTGTCCTATGAGAGAGAGTGGCTTTCGAGCGGGGGTCGTGCCCGAAGTGGGTGACAGGATAACCCATCGAAAGTTAGTTAAAAAGTGATAACATAATAATATATATAGGGGGGGAGTGAGATAAATTTTAATTAAGATAAGTGTACCTCATGCATAGGTGAGTGCTTGTACAGGGCTCATAATGTTATGAGAAGGCCTGGAATGGCAAACTTACCACCTTGTCTTCATGAAAGGATTGGTAGGGTCCGCATGAGACTTAGTTGGAACCAGAGGCTCGGGAGAGGTTACTAGGAGAAACCTAAGGATGGGGGCCGGGACCTATGGAGGTTGTACCATGGTAACCATCAAGCTATGCGATGACACTCTCTTCTTAGAGTCACTAGTGTTTTGTGAGTTGAGTCACATGGATGTTTGCAGAGTCTTGTAGTCCTTTCATACTTGTCTTACTTTGCTTGCTTGAGGGTTTTCTACTATCTCCTATCACGGTGGGGTGGTTCCATTTCAGGATCACATGGCCGGGTGGTAGTGCCACTTCCCATCAGATGTTCTGGATTGTTTCTTCAGGCGAGGAAAGGCTTCACTGGTGTTTCTTGGTTTGTGGTTTATGTACCAGCTCTTGTTTGAGATCATTGTTCAGTTGAGACCTTGTGGTCATTGTATCAGACTTTTATGTAACCTTGATATTGTATCTTTGTAACCAGTGGTATTATTGGAAGCCATGTATTTATGGATATTGTAATATTATTATGTCAGTGAAATGAATGTTATTGTTTTGATCTTATGTTTAAATGGTTTATGAAAATTGGATACATTAGAATACTTTTATTTCTTTATTATGAAATTTGGATGTATGTGTAGTTTTAAACTTAAGCATTTAATTTATCTAATTAAATGGACAATTGGATTAACTGTGGTGTTAATGTAATCTACGAATTAATCTTCATTGGTAACCCTTAGGAAATCATATGTTAGACTTTTGTTGTGTTATTAAACGTGTAATGGTTGTAGCTAATGCACTTAGTCTTTAAAAAAAAAAATTTATTTCACCCTTTAGTTGCGTAGTTGTGTTGTTTTCCTTTAGGGTTTCTGGCAGGGCATTACAAATGCCCAAGAACCCTAATTAAAAAAAACACCGTAATCAAAACACCAAAAAACATGACATTAAATAAACAAAAACATTTGTACATGGTCAAAATAGGTCACCTGCAACTACTTTAATGCATTCACCAAATGCACTTGCAACCCAAGCCTGCACTCAATGAATGCCAAACGAAACCTTAATTAAGCCAAAACTTGTAGAAGGATGCACACACTCACCAAATGCATAGACCGAACATATGGAACCCTAAACAAACCAAAACTTGCAGACCAAAAACATTTAAAATGATAATGGGAAATGAAAACCAAACAAAGTACAACCCATCACTTACCGTTTTCCACTTCTTCGAGATTCGTGTAAGGGACACATGCCAAAATTTAAGCCAAATAACCAAGAAGCCACTTGCCACTTGCCAGGAAAAGTGGCTGGTCACCGAAAAGCAACAGTCGTTGGATTGTCTTACACTTTGATGGGCAAAAAGCCCCCACTAAAAGCCTATTGGCTTAACTAGTTAAAAAAGGTAACACGAGGGTTTGCACATTGATTGGGTGGGGCCTAACTCTGAAATGCTCAAGCGTGCAACCAATAAGGAGGAACATTGGGAACCAATTTTGGCATGAGGATTTGATCAACATCATGTGAGCCACTATTCCATTCTAAATTTTAGTGACTTTATTTTCCTCTACTAATGTGTTATGCATGACTACAGATATTCAAGGATGAATCCACAAAAGCAAAACGTGCAAATGCCCTACCAATTAAATTTCACCATTCTAACACATGGATTCTTGAATGGCAAGGGTGGGTCCTAATATGTGCCATGAATCACAATTCACATTTAAAACATGCTACTACTGAATAGACAACCTTATAGAAGTAGGCCACCCACCTTATGTGGATATGTGAACATAACTTTGGTCCCACATAAGGGATACGCACAAGTGCACACCAAATCATAGTTCATATCCTTGATACGCGGTCTCCATGTGTACCCTAAGATGGATGGTAGGCCCAAATTCTTTGATAAATAGTAAGTATTCCTTTGCACAAGTTCACACCGGTTCCACAAATGGTTAAATGCGCAAACACACGACCAATAAATTCTCGCCTTTTTTACAATGTCGGTATACACAGTGTAAGGTGTATGGCAAGTGGGATCAACTCTTTGTGCAAAGCGAAGCTTGATTTTTGGGGTGGGATGACTTTAATAAAGATACGATATGAAATCTTTATGTCACGCAATTAAAATATGACACTTCTCTAAATTTTGACGACACTATGTAGGAAATTGGTTTTGTTAGAGTTTAGGTTTCAAACCAAACCTATGTCGTTGATATTGAATCATCTGATCATGGATGTAAATATAAATTTTAAATATTATCTAATGGATCTTAGCTCTTGATTTAATTATATTAATTGTTATATTTATTCCATAGTATCACTAGTTGTGACTTTGAGGTTGGGCCACTTTCATAAAGTTATAATATGAAATCCTTGCACAATGCAATAGAAAGATGACACTTCTCTCAATTTCAGTTATGCTTTGTAGGAAGTTGGTTTTTTTACAAATAAGGCCTAAAATTGAACCTACGTCATAATTATTCGATCATTTGATGATGGATGTAACTATAAATTTTAAATACTTTCTATTTTATATTGCAATTCACAAATCACATTATAAGATTAATTAATTATTCACAAAATACAATAAAAAGGGTAGGTTGGCACCACAAAATTCCTTGTAGAGGTAAATTCAATAGTCAAATCAAATAATAGTCTCAAGTCTGTGTCAAGTAAATAGTAGTCACTTCAAGTAATTTTGCAACATCACTACTAGTACTTTGAGTTGGTACCATTTCCATAGAATTGCAATATGAAATCCATGCCCGGTACAATATAAACGTGACACTTGTCTCAATTAATTAATTCATATGACAATTGATTTGGCTAATCTAATTGAATTAATGCAAGAATTAATACCATACCAATTTACAAAATTGAAGCAATTGAATTAATGCAAGAAAATATTTTCTTGTAAATTATATTTGTGTGAGCTTAATGATTTAGAATTTAAATTCTTAGGGTTTCCTTTGTCAATTCATGTAAAACTATCCAGAGTTTTCTATTTTCATTTGGCAGACACTTTAGTCCTAGACACACCGGTTAGGTTGACAATAGATTTGAAGCAAATAACCTTTTGAGGAAAAGTTTCAGATGTATATATAAAACATATTTCTAAAATTGATATAGAATTGGTGATACAAATAATAAATTGGATCCTAGGAGATGATTTTCTAGTTTTGGAAACCAGATACAAAGTTAAAATGGATGTTTCCTCTCATTTTGTAGTGTCTCTCCTCAACTTAGAAGAGGATAAGGATATTGTGTTACAATTGAGAAAATGACCAAAGTGAAATGTTTAGGTCATTTGGCAGCCTGGCTTGGAGTTAGGGTGCCTTTATCTCAAGATATTGAAATCTATCTTGAGATCCAGGCTTGTGTTCATCGGTACCAAACCTTAGGAGGCTTTCGATAAACTACCCTAGCTATGCATCACAATATAGTGTGGAAAGCAGAAATTATTGCAGATAGTCTACATCTTGTGGATTGCCAAATTCATAGCAGAAGTTATTGCAGAAGGACATACATCAGATGTCTTAATGTCCTTTGTGTGTTCTTTTCCTACTGGGTTTTGGTCACTCTCTAAGTTTTCTACTGTTGAGTGGAGTTTTTTTTTTTTTTTTTTTTTAATTTTTTTTTGAATGTGTTGGATATTTTGAATCTATTCTCTCTATGTAATATCCCTCAAGTACTTAGTATTTTGTAAATTTTGACCAAGTATAATCAAATACTACTCATTTTTTCTTTCAATTATTAGTTTGACATTAGAATATTTTTTGGCTTTATGTCATATAAATTACTTCATTTTTGAAACCTTCAAATATAATAATTTAAAAAGTTTGTTTAGTGTTTGAAACTCTCAAAACTACCTTAATTTAATCTTCCAAATGCATGAACTTAAATAAATGATTGGGTTGCTTCATTTCTGAAGTTTTAAAACATATAATTACAATAAAACCTACTCTCACTTATTTTTTGAGTGTTTAAACACATGTTAAACTAAGACTATAGACAAGAAATACTAATTAATATATTGGTTTTATATCAAAGCATAATTTACCAAGTAAAAAATTATAGTTTTGGCATTTTATAATAATTTGCTAGTAAACTTGTTTTATATCAAAGCATAATTTGCCAAGTTAAAATTTATTGTTTTGTATATTTAAATGATTTGCTCGTAAAATTATTTTATTTCATTTAAATACAACTCCACAATCAATAAGAGATACTTATAGAAGACACTACTTCACAAACAAAAAGTTTGATCTTAAGAAGGGGAGATGTTTGGAAATCATTCTTTCCCCTCAAGATAGAGACAAGAGAAGATGCAAAATAGGTTATTATGTTGCTACCAAGGTATGATTGCACATGAAATTGTACACCATGAATGACAATAAGCCCTTAATAGGTAAGCTACTAATGTCACATAGTGAGGAGCAACATAATACCCACTAATGTTATTTAAATATATGATAGATTGGATGAAGAAATTGAATACGATATGTTATATTATCTACAATCAATGAAAGTAAAACCATACATAAAAAGATGAGCATTGGAATGTCTTGATCAAAAAAATAGTCTCCAGCAAAGAATAGGCCTCTAAGTCACGTTCCTCTTACAAACAAACTTCCTCATGCATAAAAGAAACCTTAGGGGAGAGACAAGTATAATTAATTTGGGCCCCATTTCTAAAAGGGATTCTATTGGAATGAATAGAGAGTGCAACCTCATGAATGGGATTATGAATCCTATTATCCTCTTGGGAAGCTTCATGAAGGGACTTGATAATCATCTTAATATCCTTATTAGTGGGATGAGTGTTGAGAGATGTAGACCATGATCTAATTGAGATGAAGTCCTCAAGGGCTTCATTTAACATATCATAGTCATCACTACTAAACATGACACTCACATTGAGAGATGGTTTGCAGGATGTTTTGTTGGGATTTGAAGGAGTATATTTAAGTCTAAATGAGGTTTCACGTATGTTATTTTCTAAAGGAACTCTAATCCCTTTTTCAATTGTGCCACAACCATTTCCATTATAGCCACTATAGCATCCTAAATTGTACTAGCCTACGATTTGGTCCTTACTTGGGCCTCACTTTGGCGTTTGTCCTCAAAGGCTTGTTTAAAGCGTTGATTCTGCTAACACCAGCTACCAAACTCTATTTCTTTCACTATCTACACTTTCCCCCCTTAATCTTGGAGCCTCGACATCTAAGACAATGATGTTGAGTGCCATGGTCCCTAAGGACCATGGTGGAGGGCCCATTTTGGGGCCTCATAATGGTCACCCAATTTGGGCGGGGACCTAGATCATGTGTCACCCTGTGTTAGAAATTCAATTTGTTTCTCAACCAACAATTATAAAAGAAGGTCTACCCATCTCATTTCATAAATTAGCAATCACCTAACAAATTCAAGATCTCAATTACACTCTAGCAAATTCAAGTGAGAAACTAACCTATCTTCTATCAAGCATTGGAGTAGAAGTGAAGTCAAGATTCAAGCATTGGAGATGATATTCATGTTCTATGTTTTATGAAGACTATTTATGTGAAACCCTAATTCCTTGTGAAAAAAAACCAAACTTCATTAAATGTATATCATTAGGTTTTAATTCATTTTTAGCCTTTCCCTCAAAAGGAAAGTATTTAACTATAGTATTTCATTTACATTTTCAATTCATTTTCATGGTTAATTCCAAAGCTAGGGTTTCACATAAGGAAAACCCCTATTCCCAACAATGTTCCCCTTTTTATTGTGTGCAAGAATAGGTACAGAGCTACATTTTAGAGGATTGGCATGGCTTACACTGATGAACAAGTTCATCTTCTGATGACAAAAAGTTCAAAGGACCAAGGTGACCACCACCATGGTTCTGACAACTCACGCCAAATTTCTGGGAACAAATTTGAACCTTCATCTTCTTCTCAGATATAGATTTGTGTGTAGTACCCCTCCCTTGATCAGACTTTTCAAATACTTATTTTGATTATAGTTGAATTTTTCAGTGGATATTAGTGGACACATTATATGGTGATGTTTTACTCTGATATTATGCTGTTGCATTGTACTTTGATTTGAGTTTCAGTGTATGTTGTTTATGCATTATTTCCCTTATTTATGGTTGCATGCTAGTTTTATTGGATTACTGATCATGTACTAACACATTTACTTTTGTGTGAGATGCATTATGTATATGTTATCATGTATGTGTGTAAGTGTATGGGGTGCGAGGAGATGGTTTTCCTTCACTCACTTCGGTGAGACAAAGAACGTCATGATTCTCCTTCATCGGCGTGTCTACCGTGTTTGAGTATATATAGATGTATGTGTGGTTTGGTGATGTGAGAATTGTAGGTACATGGTACATACTTCACCTAGTCCCATAGGTCTGAGCATACCTAAATAATCTGATGAAAGTGGAGGAGATAGTCTTAAGGTCCTAAGTTTCACCCGTAACCTTGCTTGTCACTGAACAATGTTAGTTGTTGGTCAACTATCCCTTTTTGTTGGTATGCAGGTCATGTTTTTGTTTTGCTTTGTTGTTGTGTGTTATGCATTTATTAAATTAAATTTAGGAAAATAAATGAATAAGTATATTTTAATAATTTAATAGATTTATCGATTATTTTATTTGAATAGTTAAAAATCGAATTGTTGATTTAATTAGTGAAATGTTATATTATGTGTTTTCAATTGATTAAAAAAAAACGTTATTTTATCTTTATGTATATTTAATGGTTAATTGATTTTCATGTTTAAAAAAAAAGGGGAAATGATTTCAATTAGAAATTTAAATGAAATGCATTGTTTTGAAAAGAAAAATATATATATTTCAATTTTTTATTTTAAAAGTTTAAATGTGACCTAAAAGATATTTTGGGGAGGAAATTTTTATATAATGTTAAATTTCACCAAAAAAACATTCATTTTGCATTTGGAGAAATATTTTTCAGGAAGTTTTCTCTGTGGGTGTTTTTGGTTGGAGATTGTGGTTGGAGAGTCTGTTTGAGGTTGGAGGTTTTATCTTCTGCAACTAAATCTTCCTAGAAAGCTCACCAAGTTCATATTTTAGTTCTTTTGGTTTTTGCAAAACCTTGGTTTGAATCAATTCTCTGTTAGTCTATAATTTGAGTGTGGAAACAATTTCATTTAGTGTATTTGTTATTTCCCTATTTGCTTGTAAATTTTTAATTCCCCATTGTTAATTTAATATGGGGTTATGCTACCAAAATTTTTTATTTTGGGCAAACCTGGGAAAAATTGGAGAAATTGAATTGTTGGGCAAACTAAGAATTCGGGAAAATAAAACCACTTACTTTATTTTTTTTGTCTCCAAAACCCCTGTTTTAAAAATGGGTTTGGAAATTGTGCTGGGGTGTAATTATATATTTTACTAGTAAATTTTTTTTTGATTTTTTGGTTCTTTTGTTGTTGTTGGTAAACAAAAAATTACCTATACATATATTTTGTTGAACTGGGTTTTTTAAGAAAAATATTATTAAAAAAAAAAATTGAAAAAAAAACATATTAAAAAAGTATTTGGCGGGGGGTGGGGTGTCATTGGCACCACGTCCCCATGGCATGGGCGTTGTGGCTCCCCACTACCATGGGGAGGGACCACGTGGTGTTGCTACCGCCCCACCCCTTTTAAAAGGTGTTGTGGCATTTGTTGCTACGTGTTCTTTTTTTTAAGTTTAATTTTTTTTTATATATTTTATTAATTAAAATATTATATATATACATATGTATATGTGTATATATATATTTTTATATATATATATATATATTTTATATGGTGAAAAATATATTTTGGAAAATGTGAAAAATAAAAAAAGGGTTATTTTTGTAGACACTGAAAAATTTATTTTTCATCATATACTAATTATTCGTTCTAATTAATTAAGTAATTCTTCAATTATTTAATTAAGTTAACTATTCTTCTAAACTGACTCAATCATCATTCTTCATCTTATTAATTATCGAATTTCTATTCCTTAATCAATTCATCATCAAAACCCTTTCTCAAATATTAACTAAATATTAATTATTTAGTTAATTGTGATTTATTCCTTAATTAAATAATCTTTATTATTTAATTAAATCCATTTTTAATGTTTAAATAATTTCATTTAAATTCTCCAAATTCAAATTTCACTTCATTTCATTTCTTCTAAATTAATATTTCACCAAATGTGAATTTCAGTTGAATTTCATGTGCATTTCAGGATTCCAAAATCTAAATTCAAATCTTAATTGAAAATGAAAATAAAATTCAATTTCAAAATCCTACAGCACATGTTGAAAATCGAACTGATTGATCAAATCAGTTATCTAATTAGTTAACTCAGTTAACTCTTAAATCTCCCTTTTTCACTCCAAATTAGCTTTTTTGACTAATCAATCAATTCAGTCTTCTAATCCATCAATTCAGTCATCTCCTTCATTATCTTATTCAATTGGATAATCTATTTAGTTGACTCCCCAATCAATCCTATTAACAGATTAATCAAATTGAGTTCACTCTTCAATCAATCTCAGTTATCTATCTATCAACACTTGAGTTCTATTTCTCACCTCCTTTGTGTTGAAAAACTATAAATTCAATGTCTTTTCTCAATTCAATTTAGAATCAAAGTCTTTGAAATAGTTGCTAATCTATGTAGAAAATTAGTGCAATACCTGAGAGCCAATTCAACAACACAATTCGAAGAAGAGCAATGGAAGCTTTGTCAAATAGATTGAGGGAGCCTTAATTAGATTTATTTGCTCAATTAAATTGATTTTACATTATTCTATTATTATTTAGGATTAATTCTAATTAGATTAGAGTTTGTGATTCACTCTTATAATCTGTTAAATTTTGATGATTTTAACCCTAATACAAATGGTGAACCCAACGTGAACAAACATATCTAACCTTCGTTCTCTGATTTCTTTGATTTTGCAGGTTGGTACAAACCTAGAAATTGCAGGTTTGCAATTGACACTACAGAAATTTGTAATTGCAAATATCAGTTTGTAATTGATGTCATATTAATTCCCAATTGCTTTCATAATGTCTCGCAATTGCTAAAACTACTTCACAATTGCCAGAAGGGGTCAAAATTGAATTTTTGTTTGTCATTTCTTAGTTAATTGATTTTGTGCACCTAACCCATAAATATTTTCTAATTCTGGAAAATTCATTTTTTTGCATGAGATGTGTCTAATCTTATGACAGGAAGGCTTACATTCAAGATTTCAAGTGCAAGGAGGAGACAACACAAGAGGCAACTTAAAACACCAAAAGCTTCTAAAGGCAGAGAGAAAACTTTGTGAACTTGAAGAGGAAGAGGTAATCGCTCAATACCACAGAAACATTCATCGATTCCTTACCAAATTTGATTTCTACGATGACAATGAATTGATGGCTCGCGTAATCTGGAGTGATATCATCACAGAATAAATTCTCTCTTCTGTCTTTTCATTCTTTTTAATTTTCTAAAAAAATTCCAGTTTAACTAGTGCGCTTTTGATCTATCATTAATTCGTATTTGCTATTACAGAATTTCGCAATTGCTCAGTAGGTAGTTCGCATTTTCTATTAGAATAGTTCATAAATGCTCAGTAGGTAGTTCACATTTACATGATTAGGGTAAAATATTTTTGTCCAATCTTCTTTCTGTTCTTTATCATTAATTACCCCTATTTTGCAAACAAAGAGGTCAAAAGTTGTAACTAAAAGAAGAAAAAAAAATTAGGCTGGAGAGCCCACCATGTGTCAACTAAACTTTTCTGGTTTTCTTGCAGGGTAGCTTAGAAACTTTCATTTTGGTGCATTTAAAATAAACTACAAACAATCTGTTTTCTTTTTCACAATTGCTATGAGTGATAAAATGAACACCATGTTTTCATGGAGCAACATCTCCATTTAGACTAGACAATTTTGCAATTGGGGTTAAAAAGAACATTGTTTTGCATGTTTGTGAGATGATAGGTATATTCTCTCCCCTCTTTTGGGTGATAAAAAAGCCAGACCCACCTCTTTTATGCTTTCTTTCAATTTCAGCAATAGGATGAAACCTTTAGTAGGCCTGTTCTCTAGAGAAGCCCATAAGGTCTGTGAGAGGGGAATGACCTAAGTGGTAATGGCTAATACCAAGTATTCAGAGACACTATAAAAAAAAAAGTGTTTGCAATGAAAATTTTAAGCAACCAGTGCTGGAATGGCATAGCGATGATTAAATTCGTTGGATCTATGCCCACCCAAACAAAAACCTGATTAAAAACCTTATGATCTAGAGGCCAAACCGACTCAGTAACCAAACACTTGAATTATCATACTGCAAGGGTGGGGAATAATCTTCCCCCAAGACACTCACCATATACCTCCCAAGATAATGGGCCAATTGAGGAGCAATCTTCTTTGGTTTAATTTCTAGACAAAGGTAAAAAAATGTGTGCACCTTAGGGTGTGATAGGGTTGTTTGAATTGACCGAGTATCAAGATGTGGGCTATGATAATACTTGTGACCTTTTGACCTTAGGAGAGTCTTTTTGATGTGCTATCAAATTGCCAAAATACTATCAAAAACAAAATGGGGTCTTGAAAAAGATCTCAACATTCATGACGATTTGAAAAAGTCCTTTAAACAAGTGCTCTCTTATCTTAGTTTAGAATTTTTTTCTTTGCTTTGCTACTGTGTCTTTGCAATATCAACATCAACAAGACCAAACACCCTCAACAAAGTCAAGTGTCAATATCAACATGCATCAAATCAAAATCAAACATTACAACATTCTAGAAATGGAGAAAACATCTTACATGTTGTGATCCTAGGTCCAAACCAATCAAGCAAACATCATGGATTGGTATTATACATTTCATTGGGAAGGTGAAGAATTCATCCCTTCCATTCATATTCCATCACCATCCATAGAAACCTTAGATCAACAAATCAAGACTTTGCAACAACAAATGATAGACATGACTAGTCCAAACAACCATAGGGGTTGGTTAGAAAAAATGATGAAAGAAGAGATAACCATGAGGGAATCATTAGCAGGCCAATCTTCTTCTTTTTTGTGAGACCATTCAAACATGCCAACCTTTATTCTTCAACAAAATCATTCCTACCTTAGTTCAACCAACATTAGAATCATGTCAACCTTCTTTCAACCTAGCATATCAAACATACCAATCACATCAACCCAACAATCAAACCTCTTTCAACTAAAATCAAACCTTGTTCAACCAAAACCAAAACTCTTTCAACCAAAATCTAACCTCTTTCAACCAAAATCAAATCCCATTCAACCAAAATCTAAATCGAACATATCTATCCACCATTTCATCATCCCTTGAAGTTACACAAGAGCAATCCACGCCATCTTTATCCAATAACACAATATCCCAAAGGCTACCTAATCCAAGTTATGATGCTAGTCCTATCCATGCTTCAAAAATTCAAGATCCAATGCCTCCATCTATTCTATTTCCCAGAAAAACACTTTAGAGATTATAATTCAAACCCCTTCCATTTGTCAATGGGATGATCCAAAATTAGAAGAAATTAGTCATAAAACAAATCAAGATCAAGAACAAATCCTTCCATCCTATCCATTTTTTTATCAAGATCCCCCTGACCAAGAACCCTATGATGATCCCCTCATTCTTTTCTATTCCACTCATGATGATACCCTTTCATCTCAAGAACAAAGTATCCTTCCAAGTCCCATCCAACATCCACCTCCTGAGAAATATTAGGACATCCCTTCCATCCTTCCTAATAGTCTCTTTCCAAGTCAAAATCAAAACATGCCTTCACCTTCATGTCCTAAACAAGATCCCATTAATTATCCAGATTCTTGTCAAAATCCCTCCATCCCATCATTTCCATGTCATAATCCTCCATGTCTCTCAAAATATTCCATCTCACCAAATTAATCTACCGTATCTCCTATTCTCCCTCATGATCTCAATGTCTCAATACAAGTTGTTCATGAACCCCTTACCAATGGAATCACCAATCCAGATCATACTACACAAGACAACTTGCCAAAAATTGTAGGTGCACCATTATCACACGCCAATGTGGTGACAGAAACAAGCATGGTACCAGCTAATGAAGTCAACACCCAAATTGTTACATCATCTTCTTCAAGCACAAGCATAACACTAGCTAATGAGATCAACACCTAGTTGGCTTCATCATCCTCTTCAAGTTCATCAATAGAAACAGGCATAGCTGCCACTCATGTCACAACTTAGAAACCAAAATCTATTTGCCTCATACACCCACACTTGAAAGACTGGGGGCAAGAAGGTCTACCACAACTGGATTGATTTGAAAATTAGGAGGATATAGAAGAAATTGTACATGAAAGACTCCCGGCTGAATATCCTATTGAAAAAGACAAGTTCATCCAACTCTTCAAACAAAGACCAATGAATTATCTACACAAAGTTCATACCAACTCAATAACAACATGCACCTAAAAATATATTAAATCTAAGGGTGGGTTCATTTCAATTTTTAGTACTGCATTTGCATATTTCTTTATTGCATTGCATATCTTCATTTCAGAATAAATCATAGTTGCTTGCATATAACCATTGTACATCATATAGTTGCATATCATTATTGCTTTCTCATATAGTTGCATCAATAAAAATGTGATGATTGTCTAAGTCATTCACCTATCTGCACTGAAAGGAATGAAGGTTGTCTCATTTCCTAGATACTTGTTCATGAAGTCTTTAGAAGGCCTTTAGTCATTCATCTTCAATGTCACCTTATGATTAAGCTTTATCCTTGGTTGGGTAGAAGTTTCACTATCAATTCTTGTTACCCAAAATCTATCAATTGATATATCTCACACATTAATCAATAGCTCCAAGTCATTATAGATACCTAGTTGGTCATGTGGCTAGTGAAAAACCCAAAGTTCTACTTTAGTGCCACTGTAATCCTCATACCCAAGAAGGTTTCATTACTTACAAGTCAAGGCAAACAAATAAAATAAAGAAAAAGTGCTATGCCAAAATCAATATCAAAATAACATGGCAAAAAGAGAAAAGATATCTAAATGAAATATCACACATACAAGTGCGATAATAAAAGCTTGACTATGGGAACATGCGAATAAATCCATCAGGGCTACGGACGCCTGCTGACAATGGAGCAATATTTAAGAGATTACAGTGCATAACCTCGTCGAAGCCCTAAAATCTTGCTGACAGTGAGGCTCTATCCAAGTTGCTTTTGAAGTTAGAATAACCTACATAGCTAGTCACATAGTATTCCAAGGGTCTTTAATGGTCATAAGATTCAAAATAAATTCAATTGCACACACATGGGAAAAAAAAAGATCAAATTTTCAAGAATTGATGGAGAATTACATGCCTCCATTCATAAATCTTGGTTCACAAAGTGTGTTAGGTTGGATGGTCTAAGGTTTTATAAGAATGGATTGAACTCCTATCTCTGAAATGTTTCCTATCTTTGATTCAATTAGTGCATTTCATAATGAAGAACGCACACAATCATCTTTGTTCAAATAGGAACTTCATTTTCATCATGCATCTTGCATAGGCATAACTCATATCGAAAATACATTGTCTCCATGTGCATTGCCTATTTCATCATATCATACAGGTTTGCATACTTGGGAGCATAACTGAAAAAAATCTAAAAATCACAAAAAGACCTGAAAAATCCTAAAAATCATAACATCCAAAATCCTAAAAATTTGAAAATGTCCTTAAAAAAGAAATCAAAATCACAAAATCAAAAACTGAAAAAATCAAAGAAAGAAACCATAGACCATCCATCAAATCAAATCAATAACAGACAAACTCTCAAAGTCTACAATCAAATTGATCACATATTTTGTTAATCAATCTATCAATCATACTTTATCAAACATCAACGTGTCTTATACAAGGAAGGATACACTCGAAACTAGACAGATTGGTCTTATACGAGGTACTCACTCTTTGAAACCGGACATTCCTATCAATGATCACACGAATCAAAACAATGAGATAGATCAGTATGGCTGCTGGATTTTGTCTAGGTTAGTCTTATCTTTATCAATTAATGGCAGGTCATGTTTCAAAAAAATCCAAAAAAAAATAAAAAACATCAACATAACAACAAAAACATTCAAATATGATCCTGAAAAAAGCACAAAAACATTGAGAAAATACCAAAAACCCTAAATATCGAAAAGCTCTTCGAAAACAAACTAAAAAATAAAAAACATAAAAAAATTGTAATAACATGTCTTGCAAGAATCAAATATCCTAGCAACTATCCAACAAACATTTCACATGATGTTCACAAAGGATATAACTATCTTAAACCAAACATCTACAATCAAACTGATCAAGTCTTATCAATGACAATGTATCCTTATCACGTGATCATCATATGGTCTTAAACAAAAGAGGATACACTCGAAACCAAACAGGTCAGTCTTAAATGGGGTCCGCAACTTTCTGAAACTAGACATTATCAACTATCACATCAAGAAATCACACGAAGACACAGATTAGTATGGCTACTAGATTTTTTCCTAGTTAGTTTTTATCTTTAATCATTTGGAGACATATTATGTTACTATGTTACTCAAGGATGTCCACAAGTGACTAGATGAGCCATGATGGGCATGGTTTTTTTCTTTGTTTGTTGTTTGTGGTGTGAACCAATGAAGTTCTGGGGCAATAGTTCTAGTGGGTGTCTGTGATTGGTACCTTCATTTGGCAAGTATCCCATGAAGGATAACTATGCTTGTGACTACCGCACATACTTTGACCCCTGTTGTTATTCCTAGAATGGAGGGTTCACTCCTTGTCTACTACATGTTTGTTTCTTTGCAATGAGATATCTTTACATCTTGGTTCTTCATACCCTGATGTACAAAGCTTCATTGTTACATAATAAGGCTTAGTGATGAAAATGTTGCACTATGAATAAAGACAAGAAGACTATTCATCATCATCATATCATTTCATTTTTTAAAATCTCATCATGTTGATTGTATCAATCAAGATAATTCTCTCATCAAGAATCTTGTCTTGAATCAACATTTTCAATTCTTCCAATCATTCTAACATGATCTCTCTCATCTGGGCATCAACAATCTAAAAACTTAGTTTTCTCAGGTTGGATGATGAATTTGGGTGGGGTGGCAAGGCCATAGCCTATGTGGCCATGACCACACAACACAAACACTCTTAAACAATTCAGGTGTATCACAGTTGGTAGATGATGATTTTTCTGAACAAGTGCATGGCGCTAGGATTGATGATTTTCGGGAAACGACGACACCAATCCTCCCTCACAGGCAGATGCGATGGGAAGATGTGTCATTTGACGACCATGATTTGGCTTAGTTACAAACTTCTAATCATTCTCCTCAATGAGTTGTCAAGGATGGTCACTGGCGTGACTTGGCTTATGAAAAATTCCTACCGACTTCGTCATATTTTTGCAAATTTACAGGTAATTCTATTCCAAAACCTTCATGTTCTTATGATAAATCTTTTGTTCCCAAGACATTAATATTTTAGGGCATTATGGGTCCTCCTCCTATTGATCACCCAAAGACTCCTTTTAAGCATTTTCATTCCTTTTTTGGTTCTAAAAAACCTAGGAAGTGTAGATTTGTTTCGCCTCAACTGCCATTCGACATTTGTGCAACTTTTCCTTTTCTTCTCAGATTCTTACCTCCTCGGATCCTGACCATTTTCCAATTTTGCTCAATTTTGATAAATTGGATCATGTTTCCTCTATTAGACCTTCTTTTAAGTTTGAGAAAATGTGGTTCACTCATCCTCATTTTCTTTCTTTATTAAAGCAATGGTGGATAATTACAAAGGTACTAAGATGTTTCAATTTTATTCCAAACTGAAATTTGTGAAATCTTAAATTATGGCTTGGAATAAATTGGTCTTTAAGAATATTTTTTCATGAAAAAGAGGCAGTTGCAAATGATTTGAAGGTTTTTAATGAGGAAACTATTAGACATGACACTAATTCCTCCACTAATGATGCTCAAAATAAATTGCAAGCTTATTGAGAGATCCTTTGCTCTCGGGTTGAAATCTATTGGCAACAAAAGTCTCGTGAGGTTTGGCTTAAAGAAGGTGGTAGAAATACGTCCTTCTTTGAAGCTGCAGCCAAGCTTAAACAAGCCGCTTCTACAATTTTTAGTATTAAGGATTCTAAGTCTAGTTATGTCCTTAATTCAGATCAGCAGATTAGAGAGGAGGGGGTGTCTTTTTTCAAGGAATTGTTATCTCCTTCTTTTTCTTCTTCCTCTATGGATCATCATGTGGATTTTCTTTTAGATTCTATCTCCTCCCTTGTTTCTCATGAGGCTAATGAATTTCTTATGAGGACTTTTTCTTTAGATGAGCTTCATTTTGTTGTTTTTTCCATGGCCCCTGACAAAGCTCCGAGTCCTAATGGGTTTACTATCTTGTTCTTTCAGAAATGTTGGGATTTATTGGTTTTGACTTATTAATGGCATTGGAAGAGTCTAGGAGGGGTCAGTATATCCTTAAAAAATTTAACATCACTTGTATTTCCCTTATCCCGAAATCTAAGAATCCCCAAACTTTTGCTGAATTTAGACCCATTTCTTTATGCAAGTCTATTTACAAAATCTTCACCAAGGCTATTTATTTAAAACTTAAAATTCTCCTTCCTCGTATCATCTCTCCTCAACAAGGAGGTTTTGTTCCAAGTTGGAAAACTCATGAGAGAGAAATTGTTGCTCATGAAACTTTACATTCCATAAATTTGTCCAATATCCCAGCTTTTGTGGTCAAACTTGATATGATGAAGGCTTATGATAAAGTTTGCTGGGCTTTTTTGCTTAAAGTTTTGAGAAAATTTGGTTTCTCTAAAAGTTGGTGTAAATGGATCAAGAGTTGTATTTCTACTGCTTCATTTTCTATCATCATTAATGGATCTCCCTCTGGATACTTTTCTTCAATCCAGGGTGTTAGACAAGGTGATCCTTTATCTCCTTTCTTATTTATCATTATGGCAGAAGCTTTTAGTCGATTGGTTATTAAGAAAAGGGATCTGGGCTTTTGGAAAGGGGTGTTAATTCCTAATTCTAATATTTCAGTCACTCATAACCTTTTTGCTGATGATACACTTTTATTTGGGTCTTCTTCTATTCAAGAGGCTACTCATATTAAATTTATTCTGGATACTTATACTGTTGGATCTGGCCAATAGATTAGCCCCCATAAATCCAAGATCTTCATTTTTAATACTCCTCAGTTGGTGGCTGATAGACTTGTGAATATCTTAGGTTTCCTAGTAGACTTTCTTCCTTCTACCTATTTGGGGATTCCTTTCTTTATGGGTTCTGCTAAGTCTTCTTTTTGGAATTCGGTTATTGAGAGACTTAAATCTTGTATTTCTGCTTGGAAGGCTAGGTGGTTGTCTCTTTCAGGTAGGATACTTCTCATTAAAACGGTCCTATTTGCCATTCCTAATTACTATATCTCAATTCTTCAAGCTCCCAGATCAGTCATCTCCCAAATTGAAAAGATTATTCAATCTTTTCTTTGGAAAAATAACATAACAGAAGATAAAAAGATTCCACTGATTTCTTTGACCAAGATGTCTCTTTCCAAACAAGTTGGTGGTGCTGGGATTTAGGAATTATCTAAAAGAAATAGGGCTTTTGGGGGCAAACTAGTTTGGTCTATGTATACTAAGCCCCAATCTTTGTGGTGCCAAATTATGCAGGCTAAGTATTTGGATTCCCAAAATCCTGTTACGATCTTCACAATTTCCAATCCTCCATAGGGGTCTGCTATTTGGAACTTTATGATCTCATGTAGGGAAGTGGTCTCTAATTTTCTCTCTTAGTAGGTCCATTTGGGGGAGGATATTCTTTTTTGGAAAGACCCCTGGAATGGATTTCCCCCTCTTTTGTAGCATGATTCTCTTGCTTCTGTTTTAGTTGTTCTTTCTCAATCATGGGGAGTTAGATTGGTTGATTATGTAGATAGTGTTGATCTATTTTCTCACAAGGTCTCATGGAAGGATCGCTCTACTCTTCCATTGTCCTTGCAGGAAATTCAAAATTTTAAATTTATTTTGCAAGACCGAGTGGATTTCCTTTCTAACATCAAAGATCAACTTATTTGGTGTCCTTCTAAATCAAGAAACTACTCTGTTAAAGAAGGATATTTTGTTGTTCAACAAATGGCCAATCAAAATGCTCCTCATCATGCCTTTTTGTTCTATTGGAATAATTCAGTATTACCTAAAGCTAGTGTTTTTTCTTGGCTCACCCTGCAAAATAGAATTTTGACTAGTGATAGTTTAGTCAAATTTAATATTGCAGCCTCCTTTTCTTGTGTCTTTTGTGGTAAAGCTCTTTAAGATGTCAATCATGTTTTTGTTCATTGTGAGTTTGCAAGTAGTTGTTGGCATTTGTCCTCCAAAAGTTATCTCTTTCATTCCCTTTGCCTTTATCTTTATGGGACATGTTTCAGTCTTGGCTAGTTTTGTATTCATCTTCTCTATTTGCTTGTTTGTGGTTTATAATTCCCTCTTCATTCATATGGGCCATTTGGTGGGAAAGAAGCAAGTGCATATTTAGATGTGACTCATCGGATTTATCTGTTGTTCTTGGGATTTTGGAAAGAAGTCTTATTGAGCAAGTTAATGCTCATGTTCAGAAATATTTTAATATGAACTCAAAGTTCTCTTCTTGGGACAATTTTATGATTTCTTCTTGGAAAAGTATCATTATTCTTGTATCATCCACCTCTCCAAGGATTCAGAAATCACTTGTAGATAGAAATTCCAAAAATGGCATCCTCCTAATGCCCCTTTTTGTAAATTGAATTTTGATGGATCCTCCCATGGAAATCCTTGTGATTCAGGAATAGGGATAGTTTTTCATGATCATTTGGGTTATTTATTAGCATTAAAAGCTATGCCAATTTCTTCTAGCACAAATAATATGGGGCTTGTGCTCTTTTAGAAGGTCTTGTTATGGCTAAGGATTTGAATTGTTATGGCTAAGGATTTGAATTTAAAATACCTTCATATTGAAGGTGATTCAACTATTGTCATTAATGCTTGCAAGGCAAGAAAAGTTGATAAATGACATTTTCGGTATATTCTTGAACAAATATGGACTCTTCTTGATACATTTGAGAACCTCATCATCTCATATGTTTATCATGAAGGTAATGCATTGGCTGATTGCCTCGCTAATATGGGTTGTGACAAAACTGTTATTGATTCCTCTCGATTGGGGTGTGATTTGATGAGCTTCCCAAACCTATTAAGTATAGCCTATAGAGAGTCGAGTATTTAATCTTTCTTATTATATGATTGCTCATTTATATGAGTTGATATTCTCTTCTCTTGGTGAGGTATTCCTTTTCATAATTCCATTTGGTTTTGATTTGAGGTACTTTTCTTTACTCAATCATCACTTGGCATTCATTAATGATGAGTTGGTTGTTATTGATGTTGTTTGTGTGTTTGGTACTCTCTTTTGGTGCGAAATTTGGAGATATTTATTTTCACATTGGGAATCCATCCTTCATATGCCATTTAAAGTTTGGTGTGGCATTGTTTTCATGATTATCTTTGTACACTGCTTCTTTTGGTTTGTCAGATTTTTTATGATATATCTCCTCTTTCTTTTCATTTACGGCATAAAAATTTTGGGCTTCATTTCTCTCTAGCATTTCCACATTCACCTCTTCTCCTTTGGCATTTGTCTATAATGGCGGACTGCAAATCTCATGTCATTGGTGCCAGTCATGTTTTGGACCCTTGTGTTTCTTGTAAATTCTCTGTGTTATGTAGTATATATATATATTGGTTGCAGGTGTTTTTTGGTGCAAGGGAATGTCAATTTTGGTTGCAGGAGTTCTTTGTTGCAGGGCCTTCAAGATATCCCATGAAGATGGATCTATCCTTCGATGTTGGTTTAGTCCTCTTGCTTTTTGGAGCTCTCTTCTTCATTCATTGGGTAGCCTATGTTATTTCTTTTTCATGTCCTTATTTTGTAAATAAGCTTGCATGCTCCTATTCTATAAAATGAGCTTGCATGCTCCTATTGATAAATGAGCCTGCATGCTCCTTTGTTGATCTCTATTTTGAAACTAGCTCCGGCTAGAGGATTGTTGACTACTTCTCTTCTATAGTCACATTGATGAGCAATGATCAGAATTTTTCTTGCTAGTTATTTCTCTGGGAGCTCAGTTTGAATCCGTTTTTAAATATATTGTAAAAATTATATATATTAATAAAATATATCAAGTGGCATTGCCACATTGCCAAAACAAACAAACATGATCTCTCTCATCACTTAATTCCAATTTTTCCATCTATAATTCTATCATTTCCTCACATCAACTATTCTATCTTTCAATCAACTATTCTTCACTTTCATCATATTTAATTTTTCATCCAATTTTGATCTTTCTTTGTCTTATACAAGATTAGACCTTCCTGAAACCAGACACAATCATCTATCTTAGTCTTATACAGGATGTATCCTTCCTGAAACTAGATGTTTTGATCATTTTTGTCCTATACAGGATGTGTCCTTCCTGAAATTAGACTTTATCTTTATCATATCAATTCCTTTTAATCTTATCATTTAATCAATCTACAAATCACTCGAACCATTCCTCTTCTCTAATCAAACCCATTCATGTCATCAATTAACCATTCTTCATCTTTCATCTAACATTCTTCTTCTTTCAAGAGATCATTCGTGCCTTCAATGCACAAACATTCTCTCGAGGGGGCATTATACCCTAGCATCACCGGGGCATACTGGGCCAGAAATTTTTGTTTTCTTTGAAACAACATCATCTCGACATAGTTGCAAAGAGGGGCAAATGTAGACACTAAAAAATGTCTTTTTCTTCACGTACTAATTATTCTTTCTAATTAATTAAGTAATTCTTTAATTACTTAATGAAGTTAATTATTCTTCTAAACTGACTCAATAATCATTCTTCATCTTATTAATTGTCGAATTTCTATTCCTTAATCAACTCATCATCAAACCCCTTTCTCAAATATTAACTAAATAGTAATTATTTAGTTAATTGTGATTTATTCCTTAATTAAATAATCTTTACTATTTAATTAATTCCATTTCTAATGTTTAAATAATTTCATTTAAATTCCCCAAATTTGAATTTCACTTCATTTCAAATTAGCATTTCACCAAATGTGAATTTCAGTTGAATTTCATGTGCATCTCAGCATTCCAAAATCTAAATTCAATTTCAAAATCCTACAACACATGTTGAAAATCAAACTGATTGATCAAATTCGTTATCTAATTAGTTAACTCAGTTAACTCTTCAATCTCCCTTTTTCACTCCAAATCATCTTTTTCTAACTAATCAATCAATTCAGTCTTCTGATCCATCAATTCAATCATCTCCTTCATCATCTTAATCAATTGGCTAATCTATTTAGTTGACTCTCCAATCAATCTTGTTAACAGATCAATCAAATTGAGTTCACTCTTCAATCAATCTCAGTTATCTATCAATCAACATTTGAGTTCTATTTGTCACCTTCTTTGTGTTGAAAATCTATAAATTCAACATCTTTTCTCAATTCAATCTAGAATTACAATCTTCAAAATCAGGAAATTAGTGCAATACCTGAGAGCCAATTCAACAACACGATTCGGAGAAGAGCAATGGAAGCCTTGTCAAATCGATTGAGGGAGTCTTAATTAGATTTATTTGCTCAATTTAATTGATTTTACATTATTCTATTGTTATTTAGGATTAATTCTAATTAGATTAGATTTTGTGATTCACTCTTATAATCTAAATAACTATGATGATTTTAACCCTAATACAATTTTATTTTGTAAAAAAAAAAGGTATGGGTATTTTACTTTGAAAAAAGGAAATATAGATTTTTAAATTTAGATTTTTGTTTATATATATATATATATATATATATCTATGTGTGTGTGTGTATAATTATATATATTAATTATATATATTTGAGTTATGGAAAATGTGTTTGAGATGTTTTTTGAAATGTTGAATGGATATGACAAATATAAATTTGATTTTTTAATTGAATGAGTGGAATGGTGATTATTAAATGGATTATTTTGGAAATATAGAATAGTTAGAAAACTTGGACATTTATGACTTAGGATAGAAAAATGAAATTTTTATTATGTTTTAGCGAAGGTGTTTGTTTCAATTTGATTGTCTTCACATTTAATTTGAAAACTGCAAGTCCTTAGTGTTGAATGGAATTAGGATTTTTTGTGTGGTCTTTTCCATTGGTTGGTCATGTGAGTTGACTATGTATTATCAGTTGATTTAACCTTTTGCAAGGGCTTGTATGGTTAAGTGTTTTTCTATTGTCTTGAACTCAATTGCGTAACTTCATTTTGGTACTTTGGTTTCAGAGTTCGTTGGGACATTTTTGTTTAGTGTTATAAGGGAGAGTGGCTTTCGAGTGGGGGCAGCACCCAAAGAGGTTAGCAGGATAACCCCTCAAGTATAAGTAAGTGATAACCTAATAATATATTAGGGGTTGGGTAGCTAAAACATTAAGTAAGATAATTATACCTTGCTCATGGTTGAGTGCTAGTACAAACTCAAGATGCAATGAGAAGGCTTGGAATGACAAACCAACAACCTTGTCCTCATGAAAGGATTGTTTGGGTCCACATGAGACTTGGATGGGGTCGGGGGTTTGGGAGAGGTTACCACAATAACCCAGAATGGGGGCCGAGACCTATGGAGGCTTGCCAGGATAACCACCAAGCTATGTGATGACACTCTTCCCGTATGGTCACTAGTGTGTAGCCTTGTTGGTATCACTTGATTTTTGTTGTGGAGTCATGTTATGTGAGTTTATCGATGTTGTGTTTCGACCATCTGGGTGCATACCTTGTAGGTTTCTAGTGCGTCTAATTTTTATCTCCTAGCATGGTGGGGTGGTAGTGCCACTTTCCATCGAGTGTGTTTGTTCCTTCTTGCGAGAGTTGGCTTCACATGTGTTCCAGTTGAGCTTGGATTCGAGCGTCTTGTTATTCAGTTGGATCCTATTTGTTATCTTGGATCATTCTTTGTGTATCATGGACCTTATATGGTTAGTTGTAATTATTTGATATGATAACTCAATGATGAACCACTAGTACCAAACCAGTACTAAGAGGGGGGGGGGGTGAATCAATACAAACACAAATACAGTTCAAAACCGGTTTGATAGCAAATACTCCAAATGACTGACAAATAGGGATATTGGTAAAACAAAGTGCAACTGGTAACATCCAGTACAACTCAATCATTCATGAACCGGTCACTCAATAAGCTTCCCTCTTAGCTCAATACTACAGTATCATTATATTCTCATGCATAAATAGGTAAAATTAATCATCCAATCTTCTCAACAGTGAGTTCAATATGTTTTATAGACAGGCATAAAACATAGAACCTTCATATGCTTAACAGGCAAAACAAAGCATCACAAGACAAAAGCATTTCACATGACACACATATTTTTCACATGGAAACCCAACTGGGAAAAACCACAGTGGGGATGAATACCCACAAGCTACTTTTTGAACTCTTTAGAAGTTCGTTCTATTAGGAGCCTTGTCTGGTTAAAGACATTACAATAGGTTCTGCTAGGAACTGATCCTATTAGGGATCACCCGATTAAGGGTTAAACTCGGTAGGGTCACCTTGTTAGAGGATTTCAAGAACTCAATAGTTGAAAGGATTTCCTAAGCTCTATAGCTTCTCAGAACTCATTAACCTCAAGTTACCCAGTTAAGGGATTTGAATCAAGCCTGTTAAGACCACCCGGTTAAGTGATTTTGAATCAAGCCAGTTAAGGCTACCTTGTTGGGGGATTTTACAACTATTGAAGTGGTTAGAGATCAATAGGAATTACAATGATCTGTTAACAACACTCAATGCTAATGTAGATCCATTTAGGCTCTTCTTTACTTTCTGCACATTCACTTTGCAGGTATCACTTCTCTCCTTTGGTCTGGCAAGAATCACGTATCACTTCCCTTGGATACACATTCACAACTTTTGCCAACCACCTTAGAAAGAAACACAACATCGACCTTATAGGAAACATACAAGTCAGTAGCAAAAACCCTAGACCCTAAACTTGTTAGGTTAAGCAATTCAAACGGTTCGATCCTGACCATTGAATCATACTGCATTAAATGCAACAATCTTGAATCGATCTCAAGACATTCTCCATCATCCATTATCCACCGATTTCATGGTGGCTGATAACCCATCACACGTTATCACTGTTTGACAGACTTCGCACATTCCTGAGGTAGATAGGAATAGTCTTCTTCATGCAAGATCCTTCACGTGCACAGAGCTTATGTGGCAACATGATCTGTCCTCCATCATACTACTAACTCATCACACAAAGATCACCGATTGAGTCACACAGACTTGAGGTACTCCAACCAGAAATCGTGAAGTGGAAGCTACCTACCAACTGTTAGTTATACAATGCTTCCATGTGCCAGTTTCCATAACTACATGCCAGTTCACCTTGAACAAATATGCCGCTTCACTTTAGCATATAAACTGGTTCATACATGTGTTGGTTCCTCTCTCTCTTCTCCTCTCACATGTGCCAGTTCACACCATGTCTCATATTGACATCAATGACAATCATATAATATCATTATGTCTTCATGTCGGTTCACATAATGCCAACATGATATGTATGCTTTCATGGCGAGATGTAAATTATAAACATTATGTGATTATCTGAAACTTAGCGATTCAGTGAAATGTAATGTTAATTCTATCTTATTATGCAAAACAAATGTATAAATAGAAATTAAATTTTAAATGCTTATGTTTTATTAGAATATCATATGTAATGTAATGGAAATAATCCTCATGAATGGAACTTAGACATGTTAATAATATTTCATACTATTGGATAAATTAGCCACTGGTTAAATGTAATTATGTTTTTATGTGTAATCATCTTAATTGGATTAATTAGTGCTAAGAAATGTTAGCTTAAATCATGTTAACCAAGTCGGGAAACCCTTTAGGTGTTAAGTTAAGTCTTTTGTTGTGTAATCTAAATGTAATGTTAACTCAATGTATCATTTAACTTATTAAAGTTTAAAAAAAAAATTATTTACACTCTTTTCAAGTGTTTTAGTTTAATCCCTTCTGAGTTTCTTGTTGGGGCATTACAATTGGTATCAAAGCCTAAGTTTCAACACTAGGTACTTTGTTTTTAAATTGAGCCCATTCAACTAGACCTATTGCTGAGTCATAGTATTTATGTTTTCCCTTATTAGTATCCTTATTATAGATCTAAACTTTTTCTCCCATGTTGTTGTTAGGATTATGGATGGTAAAGGTAAAGGTTGTGGTTGTGACCATGATCATGGTAGACATAGGGGTCATGGCCGTAGTGCAGGTTGTCAGAGTCTTTCACCATAGTTTAATCATGAGAGTGTTGAGTAGGTCCAGTATGTTCACTAGAGTGAGCACAAAGAGGTTAGTCAGCATAGCGAGCAACATATTGTATAACAGGTCCCCGAAAGGGAGGAGTTGCGATAGATGTTCCAAGAGGTATTGGCTCGACTTGGTCCTAGACCTAAGGCTCAGCAGCGAGGCAATGTTAAATTTGGGGAATCCCACCTTCAAGATCATGTGGAGAGAGAGAGAGAGAGATCTCCCACGAGGAGAGATGTTGTAATGGACTAGGACGCAATCGCCGTTGGTCATATGAGGGATTTGTTGAGATCCCATCCTCCTACTTTTGATGGTTTGGGTAGTGGACTTGAGGCTGAGACTTGGCTCATAGACTTGGATAGGTGTTTCACCATGCATCTATATGCTAGTAATACCAAGGCAAGGTGTGCTATTATGCATATAAGGAATTTTGCTTCTACTTGGTGGAGGTTGGAGGAGTAGTGGATTAGTTGGGACATTGGTATAATGTTATAGGATTTGTTTTTAGAGAGGTTCAAAGCTCGATTTCTCTCAGTGCAGTGGAGACAATGTTGCATGGATGTATTTCATGAGTTGTGCTAGTTGGGCATGACTTAATCAGTATGAGCATAGATTCTATGAGCTCAAACAATATGTCGGTATTGGTAATGATGAGGTGATGTTGGTACAACATTTCATGAGAGGTCTTAATGACCACATCAATGGGGGAGTATGAGTATTTGAGCCTACATCAGTTGAGTTTGTTGTGGCAAAAGCTAGGCTAGTAGAGAAGAATCTTTCACATGCACATGGTGGTCAGCTAGGGGTACAAATTGGTAGTGCACCTTTCAGTGGATCTGGGACTAGGGGTAACCATTCTCAGGTTGTTGCACCATATAGGAGTTTTTAGACACCCGCTAAGGGTGGTCAACAACTACAAAAATTTTAGTCTAGGCCAAAATAGTTTTAGGGTCAGTGTGGGGGAAATCCATAGTTTAGGAAGGACAAGAACTGGAAGAGGGATAGACAGAGTCTTCTGGGATAGTCCTCACAAAGTTCTTCTCAGGCCCCTAGTAGGGGAAGTTTCCAGCAGTCTAGTGGGCTGACTAGAGGTAGAGGACCCGGCAAGGGAGCTTGTTTCTCCCGTGGTCTGTATGGCCATATAGCTACACATTGTCCACATCGTTCACAACAAACTAGTAGTCAGATACCGACAGTTTCAGAGCCTATAGTTGGGGATGTAGTTCATTTCTGTAAAGTTTTTGCGGAGATTGATAACCACCAGGAAGAGCACTATGATTGAGACTACAGGTGTGTTGGGTGGTATATCTATCTCAGTACTATTTGATTCAGGTGCTTCTAATTCCTTTATATCTTCCTCCATTGTGGAGCAGTGTGGGCTCACATTTGCTAGACAAGCAGATAGGTGGCAAGTAGAGTTGGCTACTAGTTCTCATGTGGCCATAGATTCCTTCATTCCTAGATGTGAGTTGGACCTAGGACCCTTTCCTACCATAATGGATCTTTGATTCATTCCTTTGGGGTCTTATGGAGTTGTGTTGGGGATAGATTGGTTAGCATCACACAGTGCTAGTGTGGACTTTCGTTAGAAGATAGTGGAGTGTTTAGATGACCATGGTGGGAAAGTTGAGATAGTTGGTATTCCTAGACCTATCTCACTTTGTATGATCTCCATTGTGGAGCTTAAGTGGCATATGCATCTATGGTACCAGCTTTTTGCAGTTTCTTTTGAGGACATGGATGAGGAGAGAAGTAGGGAAGTTTCTCTTGATAGTCACCCTCTTCTTCAAGAGTATGTCAATGTGTTCCCTAGTGACATTCTTGGTATGCCTTTGAATAATAGACTTTCGCATTGACTTAGTTCCTAGAGCAGAACCTATTTTGAGAGCACCATATCGAATGACCACTTAGGAGTTGAGTGAGTTGAAGTTATAGATTGAGGAGTTGTTGGCCAAGGGGTCCATTCATCTTAGTGTTTCTCCTTGGGATGTGCCAATTATCTTTGTGAAGAAGAAGGATGGTTCTCTTCTATTATGCATTGAATACTGATAGTTGAATAAGGTAACCATCTAGAATCAGTATCCATTGCCTTGTGTAGATGACCTCTTTGATTAGGTAAAAGGAGCCAAGGTGTTCTCTAAGATTGACCTCAAATCTGTATATCATCAGTTGCATATTCATGATGCAGATATTCATAGGATGGATTTTCATACCCGTTATGGTCACTATGAGTTCACAGTGGTTCCATTTGGGTTGACGAACACACCTTGAGTTTTCATGAGCCTTGTGAATGGGGTTTTCCACACCTACCTTGATCATTTTGTCCTTGTGTCCTTGGATGATATTTTGATTTGTTCTAGAACTATGGAAGAGCATGAGGGCCACTTGCGATAGGTATTGCAATGCTTGAGGGAGAATCAACTTTATGCCAACTTGGCTAAGTATGATTTCTTTCAATCTAAGGTGAACTATATTGGTCAAGTGGTTTTAGGAGAAGGTGTATCCGTGGATCCTTTTAAGATCCAAGCCATTGTAGATTGGCCAGTGCCAACTAATGTTTCTAAGGTTCAGAGTTTTATGGACTTGGCTAGATATTACCGCCACTTTGTTCATATTTTTTCCTGGATAGGTCATCCAATCACTTCTCTTTAGAGAAAAGGGAAGAAGTTTATTTGGTCAGAATAGTGTGAGGTAGCTTTTCGTGCTTTGAAGGAACTCCTTGTTAGTGCACCGATTTTGGAAGTTCCTGATCAATCCAGATATTTTATGGTTTGTACAAATGCCTCTTTAGAAGGCATAAGAGTAGTGCTTATGAAGGATGGTTGTGTGGTAGCCTATGAGTCTCACAAACTCAAGGACCACGAGCTAAACTATCCAGTTCATGACTTAGAATTGGCAATTGTAGTTCATGGTTTAGTTAGGTGGTGACATTTTTTGTTAGCGCATCAGTTTGAGCTACAGAGTGATCACCATAGCTTGCAGTACATTTTCACGCAACTGAACTTGAATGCTCAACAATGAAGATGGATGGAATTTCTCTACGAGTATGATTTTGAGGTTCGATATATTCAGGGGAAAGAGAATGTAGTGGCGGATTCTTTGAGTCATAGATAGAATGAGGTTGCATCATTATCCCTTAGGGTGGATTTGAGAGAGATAATCCTGGGGATTCTTCCTCAGAACACCTGGTATCATGAGGTTAGAGCCATGATTGATATTGGAAGACCATTAGAGGGAAGATATTCTGGATATAACCTTGAAACAGATGGCCTTCTTCAACATCTTGGGTGGATCTATGTACCTCCATTAGATGGACTTCATACATTGATCATGATTGAGGCCCATAGTGCACCTTATTTGGCACATCCTGGTGTCAAGAAGATGCACACTGATCTTAGACAAATATATCATTGGACTAGAATGAAACATGACATTGTGGATTTTGCGTTGAAGTGTTTAGAATGTCAGGGGGTAAAGGTAGAGCATTAGCACCCTACAGGGCTTTTACAACCTAATTTGGTACTAGATTGGAAATGGGACATCATTTCCATGGATTTCATGGTTGGGTTGCCTATTTCTTTGCATCATCATGATGCCAACATGGTCATTGTTGACAAATTGACCAAATTTTCTTATTTTGTTCCTATTAGATCTTCTTATACAACAACAATGGTGGCACAAGTTTTTATGGAAGATGTGGTGAGGCTTCATGGGATTCCTAGGTGGATCATTTCAGATAGAGATCACGTCTTTACTTCATCATTGTGGACATCACTTTAGCATGCTTTAGTGACCCAGTTGAATTTTAGTTCATCTTATCACCCAGAGACTAATGGTCAGACCGAGTGTGTGAATCAGGTTTTATAGGATATGCTTCACATGTATGTTATGGACCAGCAGTCGCATTGGGAGGAATATCTTTATCTTGTGGAGTTTTCTTATAACAATGGATATCATAGCTCCATAGGTATGTGTCCCTTCCAGGTATTGTATGGTTGTCCTTTTCATACTCCTTTGAGTTGGGATCAGTTAGAGGATAGGGTGCATATAGGACCAGATATGCTTTGAGAGATGAAGCAGCAGGTTGAGTGCATTTGTGAGTATTTGGTAGAAGCACAAGATAGGTAGAAGAAGTATGTTGATGCTCACAAAGTGGATCGTTAGTTTTTTGTTGGTGACCATGTATTCTTGAGAGTGTGTCCACGAAAGAGTCCGGTCCATTATGGAAAGGGTTCTAAGTTGGCGCCTCACTTTGTTGGCCCTTTTGAGATCCTTGAGAGGATAGGACCTATTGCCTATTGTCTTGCCTTTCCACCAAGCCTATCTCGCATCCATGATGTATTTCACCTTTCTATTCTTAGATCTTATCATCCTAATGTGACCCATGGTCTTGATCAAAATGCATTGCAGGTCGAGGACAGGTAGCTTTCTATGGAGCCTGTGCACATTCTGTAGCATCAGGGTTTGACCCTTAAAGGTCATACCCTCAACTAGGTATGGGTCCTATGGAACCCAAATGATGACACCTTGACTACATGGGAGGATGCAGCGAAGATGAGAGATCTTTACCCTTATCTGTTGTAGGCTTCCAGGAGTAAACCTAGTTTTGGGGGGGAGGATGTAGTACCCCTCCCTCGATTAGACTTTTCAGATACTTATTTTGACAATAGTTGACTTTTTCAGTGGATATTAGTGGATACATTATATGGTGATATTTTACTCTGATATTATGCTATGTTGTGTTGTACTTTGATTTGAGTTTCAGTGTATGTTCTTTACGCACTATTTCCCTTATTGATGGTTAGATGCTAATTTTATCGGATTATTGATCATGGACTAACACATATACTTTTACATGAGATGCGTTATGTATATGTTATCATGTATGTGTGTAAGTCTATGGGGTGCGAGGACATGATTTTCCTTCACTCACTTCAGTGAGACAGAGAACGTCACAATTCTCCTTCATCGGTGTGTCTACCATGTTTGAATATATATAGATGTATGCGTGGTTTGGTGATCCAGGAATTGCAGGTACAAGGTATTGACTTCACCTGGTCCCATAGGTCTGAGCATACCTAAATAATCTGATGGAAGTGGAGGAGATAGTCTTAAGGCCCTAAGTTTCACTCGTAACCTTGCTCGTCACTGAATAATGTCAGTCGTCGGTAAACTGTCCCTTTTTGTTGGTATGCAGGTCATGTTTTTGTTTTGATTTGTTGTTGTGTGTTATGAGTTTATTAAATTAAATTTAGGAAAATAAATGATTAAGCGTATTTTAATATTTTAATAGATTTATGGATTATTTTATTTTTATTATTTTGTAAACACCGATTAAAAAAAAAATGCATTTTAACCATAACAAAAAAACAAAAAAATGGGGGTTTTAGTGACAGCCGAACCACTGTGATTTCCCACAATGGACGGTGGGAACCGCCACTGTGAGAAACCACAGTGGTGGTGCGGGAGGCACCCGGCCGCCACTGTGATTACCCACAGTGGGCGGCGCTCGGCCGCACTATGGGTAACCACAGTGGCGCTCGGGGGAAAGCCCCCGCCCGCTCTTGACTTTGCTTCGTCATTTTCACTCCGGCTTCTCCCCTCCTCCGCTCGGCCCTCCCTTCGCCCATCCGCCATGGAAAGCAAGTAAATAAAATAAGCTCAGTTTTCGGGTTCGGCCTTGTGCGCGCCGCCTCCCATGGCTGCCGCCCAAACCCCACCTGCACACACACACACAAATTTTAGAAGATATACACTCAACACATACACACAAAAGGATAAGAATGTTGTTCACACATGCCCTAACCCTATTTTCGGGTTAGGGCAAACACATTTAGGTTTTAAACTAAGATGTGTGTGGGGGGGGGGGTATAAAAGGGGATTTTAAATAAAACAAAATATAAACCCCTCCTCCCATTTAAATATATTCATAAACCTATAGATAAAATTTATAAGTAATTTTATATATATATATATATATATATATATATATATATATATATATATATATATATATATATATATATATATATATAGGTAGATTAAGCTCAATATTCATTTGGAATTAAATTGTTAGTTGCAAAATTAAGTTTTACTTTTCTTTTAATTATTTGACAAATGTAGGAGAATATTTATACGAAAATTTTACATACTTTAGTAGATTAGACTCGAAAACAAAAAAATATAAACACAACGATAATTGTAGGTAAGGTGGCTCATTTAGGTCTAAAATTATAAAGAATTTTTAATTCATGGGGATTTTATTTTAATAAGGTGGTTTAATAATTAGGTCAATTAAATTTAGACCCTAGGTAGTTAGGGACTATATGATAAATATCAATCATTTAAATTTGAGATTAATCGTTATACTTGAGATTTTAATTATTTATTAATGGTGATTAGTGATAACATTTTTGGGAGAAATATTAGCTCGTTGATGGCTTAGTTAACTTTATCACTAAATTGAATTTAATTACCTGTTTTACACAAATGTAGTTAAGACCAAACTAAGTGCATTATTTTAATTAAGTCGTTATTAAGTTAAGTATGTTAAAAAAAAAATAAAAAAAATTATTCCGTTTGTGCCCAAAAGTTTGGGCATGACATTTTGGTATCAGAGCAAGGTTGCCAACACTAGGAACCTTACTCCATTACGTTTCGCTATAATTATTTAATTAATTAAATTGTATTTATTTTTATTTTTAAATTAGCTAAAATATTTTCTCCTAAAATAAGTTATTTATTTCATTTTATTTTATTTTCTTAAAGAGGATGCCTCCAGCTACGCGACAAGCTCGCAAATGTGGTAGAGGCCCTAGGCGTGAACGCATGGCACACGAAGAGGTCATTAGGGAGGAATCGGTTCAGGGAGTGAACCCAGCAGCTCCTCCCGAGCGATCAGTTGACCCAAACCGAGACATCTTGGTAGCTCTTCAGAACCTGATTGGCATAGTTCAGGATAGGCTTCCGGTAGTAGATCACAATGTTGAGAACCAGAACTCAGGAAGCCATAGAACAGTAGAATGGGAACGGAGTAGGAGCCCACCTCCTAATCCCATAGAGAGTCAGGCTGGGCATGAGCCCGAACCCATTCACCTACCAGCACCACCTCTAGCCGTAGCACCAGTGTATATTGAGAGGGCACGTCGGGATCCAGGGGATCTAATCAGAGAGGTTATGCGTCTTCAGCCACCATCTTTTGGGGGATCTACCGATGGGGTAGAGGCAGAGGCATGGCTTTTAAGCCTAGATAGGTGCTTTACATTGCGCTCTTATGAGAGCAATCTAAAAGCATGTGCAGTGGTTCACCTATTGCGAGGAACAGCCTCCACATGGTGGAGACAGGAAGAATATAAGTGTGGCTTAGAGATAGAGACCCTCACTTGGGAGATTTTCACAGAGAGGTTCAGGGAGAGGTACTTATCAGAGCATTTCAGACAGCGTAGGGTGGAAAAGTTTCATGACCTCCAGCAGAAGGGTCTTTTAGTGACCCAGTACGAGAACAAGTTCTTTGAACTCTTACCTTATGTAGACTACCTGAAAGATGAAAAGCTTCTCGTCAACCAATTTATCAAAGGATTGAATTCCGGCATAGCAGGACCAGTGAGAATGGCCGCTCCAGGGAGCCTCTGGGTTGCCGTGGAGAAGGCTTTGATAGCCGAGGAGATTCAGGTCAGGCCACAGGACTCGAAGGATCGGTTCCAGAACCGTAACCCTACACCACAGACTTATGGGTTTCAGAAAGCCCATTGGAAAGGTAACAACAGGCACTCATCGGGGTTCTCCAAACCCCCTCCTTTGCAACAATCATAGCAAAACCAGAGGCAAAGGCCTTCACAGAGTCAGCAGGGCACGAAGCCCAAGCAGTGGCAGTCACAGGGTCAGAGGCGAGATCAGAGATCTCAGGCTCTTTACACACCTTCGGCGAGGACTCAGCAGTCCTCTAGAGGTGGGTACAGTGGTTATATAAGGACAGGGGGACAGTCTTTCTCCAGACCACAAGGAGTGCAGTTTCAGGCACGTGGCACTTGCTTCACATGTGGAGCCATGGGACACATGGCGAGAGAGTGTCCTCAGGGTCAGATGGCAGGGAATCAGAGGATGGCAGCATCAGAGCCGATAGTTGGGGATATGGGCAAGTCCCATAGGGTCTTTGCAGTGGTTGACAACCGCCAGGCAGAGCATCAGGCCACGGTTATTGAGGTAGCAGGTATGATCATAGGTAGCAGTGTATCTATATTATTTGATTCAGGAGCTACTGATTCTTTTATATCTCCATTGGTTGTGGAGCATTGTGGGCTAGTGGCAATTAGGCAAGAGGTCAGTTGGGAAGTGGAATTAGCTTTAGGGGCTAGAGTGTCAGTGGAATCAGAGGTTAAGGGTTGTCAGCTTCAGATTGGTAATACCACCACCTTAGTAGACCTTAGAGTTACACCACTCGGATCATATGGCGTCGTACTCAGCATGGATTGGCTTTATGCCCACAGAGCCAAGATGGATTGTCGCCTGAAAAGGATTGAGTGTGAGGATGATCATGGCTCTCCTATAGTGGTCTCTGAAATTCAGAGACCCGTGTCTCTTCGTATGATCTCCGCCATGCAGCTTAAGCGAAGCATGCGAAAGGGATGTCAGTTATTTGCCATCACCATTAGTGATAGAGAAGAAGAAGAGGAAAAGGAACCATCTATTGATGACCATCCTATCCTTAGGGAATTTTCAGATGTATTTCCTTCAGAGTTACCTGGTATGCCACCCTGTAGAGAGATTGATTTTCATATAGACCTTGTTCCAAGAGCCGAACCAATTTCAAGAGCACCATATAGAATGACCACAAATGAGCTTAATGAGCTCAAGTTATAGCTTGAGGAACTCCTAGAGAAGGGCCACATTCGCCCTAGTGTATCCCCTTGGGGTGCACCAGTCATCTTCGTGAAGAAGAAGGATGGATCTCTCCGATTATGCATGGATTACCGTCAGTTGAACAAAGTAACTATCAAGAACCGATATCCATTGCCCAGGATCGACGATTTATTTGACCAACTTCAAGGTGCCAAAGTATTTTCCAAGATTGATCTAAAGTTAGGGTACCATCAGT
This sequence comes from Cryptomeria japonica, assembly GCF_030272615.1. Taxonomy (NCBI): domain Eukaryota; kingdom Viridiplantae; phylum Streptophyta; class Pinopsida; order Cupressales; family Cupressaceae; genus Cryptomeria; species Cryptomeria japonica. The sequence goes on along the minus strand of NC_081410.1, from coordinate 214,143,853 downwards.
TGAGGATAGTGGATAGTGATATCCACAAGACCTCATTTCGCACTAGATATGGCCACTATGAGTTCACCGTGGTTCCATTCGGTCTTACGAATGCCCCAGCAGTTTTTATGAGTCTCATGAATGGAGTATTCCATAAATTTCTCAACCGTTTTGTGATTGTGTTTCTCGATGACATTTTGATATATTCACGGAATGAGGAGGAACATGAGGAACACTTGAGATAGGTTTTGCAGTGTTTGAGGGAAAATTAGTTGTATGGCAGTTTGTCGAAGTGTGCTTTCTTTAGAACAGAGATCAAGTACCTTGGTCATGTTATATCCGGTGATGGGATCTCAGTAGACCCATCAAAGATCAGAGCCATTATGGATTGGCCAGCACCTACCAGTGTGACAGAGGTCAGGAGCTTCATGGGCTTAGCAGGTTATTACCGACGTTTTGCTGAGGGATTCTCTAGAGTTGCTCATCCTATCACTTCTCTTCAGTGCAAAGGGAAGAAGTTTGAGTGGACGGAGAAGTGCGAGAAGGCCTTTCAGGAACTTAAAAAGGTACTTACTACTGCACCTATCCTTATAGTACCAGATCCTTCAGCTGATTTCATGGTTTGCATAGATGCTTCCCTAGAGGGTTTAGGAGCAGTACTTATGCAGAATGGTAGAGCTATAGCTTTTGAGTCTAGGAAACTCAAGACTCACGAGCTTAATTACCTTACTCATGACCTTGAGCTTGCAGCCATAGTGCATGCACTTGTGAGATGGAGACATTTCATTTTGGGTCATCATTTTGAGTTGCAATCAGACCATCAGAGCCTTCAGTACATATTTACTTAGCCGAATCTTAATGCACGTCAGAGGAGATGGATGGAATTCTTGTGTGAGTATGATTTTGACGTTCACTACATCAAAGGGAAAGAAAATGTAGTTGCAGATGCTTTGAGTAGGAGACGTCACGAGGTATACACCATGTCTATGAGCACGGATTTGAGAGATCGGATCATGCAGCGATTGCAAGAGGACAGATAGTATTTAGAGGTTTGCCAGGCTATACGATCTCAGGAAACTTTAGAAGGGAAATATGTGGATTATTCCTTAGAGTCCGATGGTTTATTACACCATAGAGGACACATCTATGTACCTTCTTCTGGGGGATTGCGGGAGTTCATTATCACAGAGGCTCATAGAGCTCCTTATGCAGCGCATCCCGAGGTCAAGAAGTTGCATGCAGACTTGAGAGAACTATACCATTGGCTAGGAATGTGATAGCTTATTGCCGAGTTGGTAGCCCGATGCCTTGAGTGTCAGAGAGTCAAGGCGAAGCACCGCCATCCAGGTGGGTTGCTCCAATCTCATGCTATACCAGAGTGGAAGTGGGATACTATATCCATGGATTTCATCATTGGTCTCCCTATGTCATCTCGCCGCCATGATGCCATCTTGGTGACGGTTGACAAGTTGACCAAAGTGGCTCACTTTTCACCAGTTCGTACCACCTTCACAGCACCAGCAGTAGCACAGGTGTTTTTGCGAGACATTGTTAGACTTCATGGTGTTCCACGTAAGATCATTTTCGACAGGGATTCCCTCTTCACTTCTTCTTTTTGGAAGGCATTACAGGTAGCTATGGGTACCAAGCTCAATTTCAGTATAGCCTATCATCCGGAAACGGATGAACAGATAGAGAGAGTTAATCAGGTGTTAGAGGATATGCTTCGCATGTATGTCATGGATCACTAGACCAGATGGGAAGAGTATCTTCCCTTAGTGGAGTTTGCCTATAACAATGGGCATCACACGTCCTTGGGGATGCCACCCTATTAGGCATTATATGGCAGGCCTTGTAGGACACCATTGAGTTGGGACCGCATAGAGGATAGAGTTGCTATTGGTCCAGAGATAGTTCGGGATATGGAGCAGCAGGTGGATTTGATTAGGCAGCGTCTTAGAGAGGCACAAGATAGACAGAAGAAATATGCAGATGCAAAGAGGGTTGATCATAGCTACTCAGTTGGAGACAGAGTCTTTTTGAGAGTGCGATCGCATAAGAGTCCAATCCGATATGGAAAGGGTTCTAAGCTCGCACCCCGATTTGTAGGACCATTTGAGATCCTTGAGAGGATAGGGCTAGTTGCCTACCGCCTAGCATTGCCACCTAGCCTGTCACGCATCCATGATGTGTTTCATGTTTCAGTTTTGAGGAAGTATATCTATGCTGAGTCTCATATTCTAGATTGGGATGCCTTGTAGGTGGAGTCGGACGGGCAGCTAGCTTTGGAGCCCATTCGCATTTTGGCATGCTGGACGCTGAGCCTTCGAGGTCGAGAGCTGGACCAGGTTAGGGTCCAGTGGGATTGCTATGATGAGGTCACAGCCTCATGGGAGGATGCAGCACGTATGAGATCACAGTACCCCCACCTTTTTGATGAACTCCAGGAGGAAGTTCATGCCTAGAGGGGGAGGGTGTGAGGTCCTACCCCGACTCAGTTTGACATTTTCAATTATTTGCATATTGAGACTATTATGGATGCTTTATTTTATGCTTTATGGACTTAGAACTTATATGATTCCATGATTTGGATCACACTGACATATGTTAATGCTTTATTTTATGCATGATGATTATGAAACTATAGATATGTTGCTAGAATGGAATTACATTGTTATGGTGAATGTCATTATTGGAATTTGGAGGACTTCATTTTGATGATAGAAAAATGATGCTTATTGTATGAATGGTTCAATTTTGAGAATTACATTAATTGCTTATGTGAAATCGAATTTAATTGAAAGAGATATTGAATTATTGTTGCCAATGTATGAAGTGTTTGATGTGCAATGAAATCCATGTATTTGATTATGTATAATTGTGATTATTTAGAATTACTAATGTGTTAATTGAGATGCGCAGGAAAATTATCCATGTGACCATGGAATTTATATGGAGAACCAAACCTAGACCAATGTACGTTTGTTAAATCGGGAGTTGTCTATTTGGAGAGACAACACCCCATTTGTAATGTATTTTATTTGTGAAGTGTATGATGCTTGAGTGTTAAAATTAATTTTTATATATATGTGTAATCCTACAAGAGACAAATTCCATGTGTGATTTTTTATATTGTATTTTTATTGTGTCACTTGACACATGTGCTGATTAGTGTCATTGATTTTGACTTGTCTCTTGGAGGGAGTTTTGTTTCTACCAAAGCCATTCAAAAATATGAGTGTGGTCCCAAATTTGCCTTGGGTAGGGAGTCTTGGGAGTGGTCAACTCAAGTTTGACCCGTAGGTAAACTTCAATTGGGTTTCTAAAGGGTTTAATGGACTCCTAGGGTCAGTTTTAAGGCTTTTCCAAAGGTCCAAAGGGTATACCTATGGTTTAGGGGTATTTTAAAACATGTGGCTTCTCCCATGTGACTATTTAGTCACCCCAAAAAGTGGTGTTTCCAAGGTGAACGAAAATTCAACTTAGAAAGTTCCTCCTAGAATGGACAACCTTCTCTTTTGATGTCAAACTCTCTTCCCCATCTTCTCTCACCTTTTTCCTTTCCAATTTTAGTAATGTGTAAGAGTTTGGGAAGGGCAACCAATGGGAACTCTCACCTCACCCAAGGGGTTGGGAAGTGTGTGAGAGGCCTTCTTAGGCAAGAATTGGAGACTTAGTGAGTAATCACCCACTCTCCATTTTTGGGAGATTAAGCTTTTGTTTTGAAATTAGTAGGAGAATAGAACTTTTTGGGAGAGATTGGAGAAAAGTTAGTGTGGAATTGGGTAGCTCATCCCCAACTAATTTTAGCATACCTATTGGCAGAATAAGGTTGGTTTTTATCTCCTCTTATTTATGTTGTTTATGTAGTTTATGTTGTTTTGTTGAAAGAAAGAAAAGCTTGTAAAGAAAGTGTTTATGTAAGTTGTTGTTGAAAAAGAAAAGAATGTGTAGTTTCATTTCTATGTGATTTGTTTGTGTTCTTGTTGTTTTTGGGAGTGTCCAAGATCTCCTACTCTTTGGAGAGTAGGATGATCTTGGGGTGGAAGGAGTATGACAGCCTTGGGTGAGAGACTCTCCTTATGGAGAGTGATCTCAAGGGTGTCCTTTGTGACCCTTGCTGCATAGCCTTGTGTATGCATTTGGGGGTCATAAGGGGAGTAAATATGGCCTTGAGCCTTTTGGGGGGCATAAGGAATGTGGAAGTATTTTGTTGCATTTGTATTGCCATGAGGTGGCTTGTGTTGTATTTGGCTTGCAATCTCCCCATTGGTACTTGGTCCACTTCCACCCGTGGAAGAATCATCACGAATGTGGTGAAAGTGTAGCTTGGGGTGGGAAATTGTATGTTGAGTGTCTTCCTATGTTTGTTGTGGAGTTTGCTTATTTGTAACCCGTCTAGTGCTTGGTTCTCCAAGCTCGGGGGTGGCTTCTAGTAAGCCTAGGCTGGGAGGTGAGCTCTCCATGGTCAAAGTTGTATTTTATTGTAGGTTGCATGGAATAGGAAAGGAAAAAATTAAGGAGCTATGTTGCTATTTTGTGTTGCAGAAAAGTGTTGAAAAAAAAGAAAGAAAAGTATTCAATGTTGTAGTTTGTATAAAGAAAAAGAAATGTGAGCTATTGTTGTATTTACTTTCAAGAAAAGAAGTGTAGTATTGCATTCATGTTACCATGAAAAGAAAAACATTGTTGGGTTTTCATACCCATTTGTATCCATATTTATTTTGTATCTACATTTGCTAATGAAATACACATGTTTTTTTCCTACTTTGGTAGTTTTGCAAAAGAAAAAAGAAATGTGTTAGTTGCATTTAAATCTTCATGTTTTACCAAAAAAAAAAAAGAAATAGATGCACTTTTGTGTAAACTGAAATTAAAATTAGTTGTTACCCCTTATTTCTTTAAGTTGAATATGCTGCTGCAAATTTAATTAAATCTATCAATACTGTTCCATTTAAAACAGAAATAAATTTTATTATAGTTAGCCTATTTCCTTTCAAAAAAAAAAGTTAGCATTTAGTTTTAGTTATTTGTTATCAAAAAATATATATATATATATATATATACTTTTTCCCCATTATTCAACCTGCAAATGACAATTAGAAAATCCTTTATAAGCATCTTGAAGTTTCACAAAAATAATAAACTCAAATAAAAGCCTAAATGGGTCATAGATTAAAGAGTATATATATATATAATATATATATATATATATATATATATATATATATATATATACAAAACTGGATCTTGTCTTATAGAAAATCATTGCATGTAAACTCTTAAAAAAAAATAAAAAATGGATTATTAATATACATAAATATATATATATATATATATATATATATATATATATATGTTGATTGATTTATTTTATTTTTATTATTTTGTAAACACCGATTAAAAAAAAAAAATGCATTTTAACCATAACAAAAAAACAAAAAAATGGGGGTTTTAGTCACAGCCGAACCACTGTGATTTCCCACAGTGGACGGCGGGAACCGCCTCTGTGAGAAACCACAGTGGTGGCGCGGGAGGCGCCCGGCCGCCACTGTGATTACCCACAGTGGGCGGCGCTCGGCCGCACTGTGGGTAACCATAGTGGCGCCCGGGGGAAACCCCCCGCCCACTATTACTCGCCGCCCGCTCTTGACTTTGCTCCGCCGTTTTCGCTCCGACTTCTCCCCTCCTCCGCTCGGCCCTCCCTTCGCCCATCTGCCACGGAAAGCAAGTAAATAAAATAAGCTCGGTTTTCGGGTTCGGCCCTGTGCGCACCGCCTCCCATGGCCGCCGCCCAAACCCCACCTGCACACACACACAAAATTTTTAGAAGATATACACTCAACACACACACACAAAAGGATAAGAATGTTGTTCACACATGCCCTAACCCTATTTTCGGGTTAGGGAAAACACATTTAGGTTTTAAACTAAGATGTGTGTGTTGGGGGGGGGGTATAAAAGGGGATTTTAAATAAAACAAAATATAAACCCCTCCTCCCATTTAAATATATTCATAAACCTATAGATAAAATTTATAAGTAATTATATATATATATATATATATATATATAAAGGTAGATTAAGTTCAATATTCATTTGGAATTAAATTGTTAGTTGCAAAATTAAGTTTTACTTTTCTGTTAATTATTTGACAAATGTAGGAGAATATTTATACGAAGATTTTACATACTTTAGTAGATTAGACTCAAAAACAAAAAAATATAAACAGAACGATAATTGTAGGTAAGGTGGCTCATTTAGGTCTAAAATTATAAAGAATTTTTAATTCATAGGGATTTTATTTTAATAAGGTGGTTTAATAATTAGGTCAATTAAATTTAGACCCTAGGTAGTTAGGGACTATATGATAAATATCGATCATTTAAATTTGAGATTAATCATTATACTTGAGATTTTAATTATTTATTAATGGAGATCAGTGATAACCTTTTTGGGAGAAATATTAGCTCGTTGATGGCTTAGTTAACTTTATCACTAAATTGAATTTAATTACCTGTTTTACACAAATGTAGTTAAGACCAAACTAAGTGCATTATTTTAATTAAGTTGTTATTAAGTTAAGTATGTTAAAAAAAAAAAAAAAAAAATTATTCCGTTTGTGCCCAAAAGTTTGGGCATGACAGTTTGTAAATTTTTAATTCCTCATTGTTGATTTAATAGGGGGTTATGCTGCCAAAAATTTTCATTTTGGGCAAACCGGGGAAAATTGGGGAAATTGAATTGTTGGGCAAACTAAGAATTTGGGAAATTAAAACCACATACTTTTTTTTTTTTTTGTCTCCAAAACCCCTGTTTTAAAAATGGATCTGGAAATTATGCTGGGGTTTAATTATATATTTTCCCAATAAAAAAATAAATTTATTTTTGGGTCTTTTGTTGTTGCTAGTAAAAAAAAAAATACATGTACATATATTTTGCTGAACTAGGTTTTTTAAGAAAAATATTAGTAAAAAAATTAAAAAATTGGCAGGGGGGTGGGGGGGTGCAGTTGGCACAATGTCTCCATGGCCATGGGAAGGGACCACGTCGTGGCCCACCAGCCACCATCCCACCCCTTTTAAAAGGGGTTGTGTGGCGTGTGTTGCTACGTGTTTTTTTTTTAAGTTTAAAATTATATATATATAGTTTTTTTTTTATATGATGAAAAATATTTTTTGGAAAATGTGAAAAATAAAAAAAGGGCTATTTTATTTTAGAAAAAAAGAAAAAAGACATAGACATACATAGACATATATACATAGATATATACATATACATAGACATAGACATAGACATAGACATATACGTATATGTATGTATATATACATAGACATATACATATACACATACATATACATATATGTATGTATGTATACATATATATATATATACATACATACATATACATATATATATATACATACATATATGTATATACATACATATATATATATGTATATGTATGTATGTATATATATATGTATATATATATATATATACATACATATATGTATATGTATACATACATATACATATATGTATGTATGTATACATATACATACATATATATACATACATATATATGCATACATATATATGTATCTGTATATATACATACATATATGTATATATATATGTGTGCAGGAAAAGTGGTGCAAAGAAATGGAAATTTTGGTTTCAAAAGTGTCCACACACCAATGGGACTGTTGGTGCAAAGAAATGTATATATATGTATGTATGTATATATATATATATATGTATATGTATACATACATACATATATGTATATGTATACATACATACATATATGTATATGTATGTATACATATACATATATAGATGTATGTATATATATACATACATACATATATGTATATGTATACATACATATATATGTATCTATATATATACATACATATATGTATATATATATGTGTGCGGGAAAAGTGGTGCAAAGAAATGGAAATTTTGGTTTCAAAAGTGTCCACACACCAATGGGACTCTTGGTGCAAGCTATGGAGCTATATTGAATAGCTTAACTCCCCCAAGGGATGTTCTATTGTTCTCTATCTCACATGATCCCTCAAGTCAATGCCTTTGCTCCCAGTATAGACACTTAAAAATAATTATTTTAATTATTTTTAATTCCTCACATAATTAATTTATTAATTATGCAGATTTTAATTCTCCTCAATATTAATTAATTATAATTAATATTGTCACTATAGTCTGTGATTGATTTATTTAATAAATCAACCCCCTTTTTATTCTTCTAAAATTAAATCTTCTCAAAATTCTCCTCTTAACTAATTAATTTCAATTAATTAGTTCACCTAAGTGATTCCTACAAATCATCTTTTCTTAATCCATCATTAACCTAATAAATTATTCTAGAAATTCCCTAAGCTCACTTAGTATTATTCTTCTAATTTTTAATTCCCTCCACTCATTCTCTCTCCCAGTCAAATCCTCCTACAAATATTATCTATCCTAATCCCACCTAACCTTTCCTCTAATCCCCCTCCTAATGAGTTGCTAGTGGTTAATCATCATGATTACCCACAAAGTCAATTCCTTGTCCCTTCCATCCAACCACTCTCCTTAAATGCCCTTTTCCTAGGTGAATGTGAGATTTTCCATTCCTCTAGGAATCTCATCTTCCAAGGAATTTTTAATTCCTTCTTATTCCTCCAATCTTCATGATCATCCCTTTTTGAAGAATTTTTAATTCTTCCTCTCCATTCTTCAAGAAATGTCCCATCCCTTTCTCTTCTCAAGGCACATTGGGAAATCTTCCCAATGTACCTTGAGGAGTGTGGAGACAAGAAATGCCTTTAAGGCATATCTCTTGGTCTCCACACCTCCTCTTGGGCCTTGTGTGGGCTCACAAGGAATCCTGACCCTCCATCTTGGGTCGATACTAGCCCTTTGTTTTTCCTCGCCTCCTCCTATAAATTGAGGACTCCATCCCCTCACTTATCATCTCCAAGTTTAGTAAGTTTATGTTGTTAGTTTGGGCCTAAAAAATCACAATTGCATCCTTACCATGCCAAAATCATCCCTCATCCATACTTAGTCATATCATCCATCTCATCCCTCAAAAATCCATTTTATCCATTTGTGCACAATGTTAGAGAGACAACCACATCAAGCAATCTAGGAGCAAATCGACATCACATTGGAGGCATTTGGGTGCACTTCAACTCCATCTAAGCTCCATCCAAAGGAGAAGGTAAAAAAAGTTGTAATGTATATGTATCTCTACTCATGTTTTTCATATGATTTGATTTATTCCTTTTGGTTTCATGTGATTTTATGTTTGATTTGCATATTTACAATCTAATCCACCTCACACTCCTTTTCCCCTCTTCACTCAGATCACTGAGCAAAGTGACTTCAGGAATGACAACTCCAAGAATGAGGGATAAGATGATAAGATAAAATATTGGTAAAAGTCTATCCTAACATGATATACTAGTCTAATATGAGAATGCTATGATAATAGAAATGCTTCTAAAAATGCTTATTAAGATGATTTCTATTGAAAAATAGGCTAAATGCTTGATTTAAAAATGATTAGATGTATGAAATTTAGATGCTTAGTAAAATGTCTATAATTTAATTAAATAGAGGAATGGGGTTAAAATGAATATTAAATATTCACTTAGGAAAGTGGTCATTTTTATGTCAAATGTGATTAAGACATTTTTTGAAATGTTGAATGGATATGACAAATATAAATTTGAATTTTTAACTGAATGAGTGGAATGGTAATTATTAAATGGATTATTTTGGAAATATAGAATAGTTAGAAAACTTGAGCATTTATGACTTAGGATAGAAAAATGAAATGCTTATTTTGTTTTAGCGAAGGTGTTTGTTTCAATTTGATTGTCTTCGCATTTAATTTGAAAACTGCAAGTCCTTAGTGTTGAGTGGAATTAGGTTTTTTCATGTGATCTTTTCCATTGGTCGGTCATGTGAGTTGATTGTGTATTATCAGTTGATTTAACCTTGTGCAAGGGCTTGTATGGTCGAGTGTTTTTCTATTGTCTTGAACTCCGTTGTGTAACTTCATTTTGGTACTTTGGTTTTGGAGTTCATTGGGACATTTTTGTTTAGTGTCATAAGGGAGAGTGACTTTCGAGTGGGGGCCGCGCCCAAAGAGGTTAGCAGGATAACCCCTTGAAAGTTTTATAAGTGATAACCTAATAATATATTAGGGGTTGGGTAGCTAAAACATTAAGTAAGATAATTGTACCCCGCTCATGGTTGAGTGCTAGTACAAACGTAGGATGCAGTGAGAAGACCTAGAATGGAAAACCAACAACCTTGTCCTCACGAAAGGATTGTTTGGGTCCACATGAGACTTGGATGGGGTTGGGGGTTCGGGATAGGTTACCACAATAACCTAGAATGGGGGTTGGGACCTATGGAGGCCTTCCAGGATAGCCATACCAAGTTGTGTAATGACACTCTTCCCTTATGGTCACTAGTGTGTAGCCTTATTGGTATCACCTGAGTTTTGTTGTGGAGTCATGTTTTGCGAGTTTATGCTTTATGTGAGTTTCTCGATGTTGCATTTCAACCATGTGGGTGCATACCTTGTAGGTTGCTAGTGGCTCTTATTTCTATCTCCTAGCATGGTGGGGTGGTTCTTTTTGAGCCACATGGTTGGGTGGTAGTGCCACTTTCCAACGGGTGTGTTTGTTCCTTCTTGTGGGAGTTGGCTTCATAGGTGTTTCAGTTGCACGTGGATTCTGGCATCTTGTTATTCAGTTGGATCTTATTTGTTATCTTGGATCATTCTTTGTGTATCATGGACCTTATATGGTCAGTTGTAATTATTTGATATGTATGCCTTCATGGCAAGATGTAAATTGTAAACATTATGTGATTATCCGAGACTTAGTGATTTAGTTAAATGTAATGTTAATTCTATCTTATGATGCAAAACAAATGTAAGACTAGAAATTAAATGTTAAATGCATGTGTTTTATTAGAGGGTGAACTCACAATAATGGTTCCCACTTTTTTGCCACTTTTGACACTGAGATGTACATTTTTAAAATAATCTTCAACTTCTGAGAACTATAAATTTTAAACTATTAAAAATTTGAAGATGATGTAAATTAGTGATTTCTAGCATTTTGTTTGTAGATTCTATATACATTTTTTTCAAATTTTTTTGAAAGTTTTTTAAAATTTTTTTCCATCTCCCTCAAAAAGTAGTTTTTTACAGCAAACTACATTTTTTAAGAGTGATGTGCCTCCCGAAACGCATAACTTTTTTTCTATAAATGATAAAAACTCAATTCTTTCGAATTTTGGTTTGTAACATCAATATCCAGGGCTTCCATTTGGTTTTATAGTGATATGTTCAATATTTTTCATTTTATAAAGTTTTGAAGTCTGACTAGTCATAATTCAAACATAGGTTTACGTTTGAACACATAACTTGTTCTATATAAATCGAAATTCAATTTTTTTTTTTTGGTTAGAAAGAAGACATCAATACCAAGGGCATAGATATTTTTCAGAATTTTTTTGAATTAGTTTCTTATTTTTTCCAATGCATTGAACAGAGAAGTTCATGTTCGGTGAAAAACCAATTTTTAATAAAATTAAAAAATCAAGAACATAATAAATTCAAAATATAACAAAATTATATTTGTTGGAAAGCTTGCTTCGAGTACTACCATCTAATATTTTTGGGTTATCAAGATTATTTCATTCGTGCATTGAAATAGAGCTCCGAAGTCATTAATTCTTCAGAACTCTGAAATTTTTTGGGATAAACTTCTAATTTTGGGGGTTCAAATGAACAGGAGCTCGATCGTATTGGGTTCGCTTGAACCAAAAGGGGTTCGAGCGAAACCCCATTCGCTCGAACCAGCGAGCTAGATTTTGGCACGCACATTTTTTAACTGCCATGTTCGAGCAAACCCAACAATTTTTAACTGTCGGCTTTCGTTCGAACTCGGGCTGACACATTTTTTGTTTTTTTTTTCATTTTTGGAATCGTATAAATGTCCATAATTTTTTTTCGCTTTTTATCACTCAAATGATTAAAATAATTCGCATTTTTGGATGAGAGAAAAAATTTGAAAATTATTTTGAAGGCAATAATTTGAAGGTTTTTTGTAAAAGCATGGGGAACAAGAAGAGAAGGCAAAATAAGACTTCAAGGAATTATTCTCTCGAAATAGAAGAAAGATATCGAGAACAAAGAAGACAAAGATATCATGATGCAAGTATGTATTTTTAATTTTATTTCTATTTAATTTAATATGTATTACGTATCAATTAATTAGAATTCAATATTTTTTATCTAATATTTTTAATAGGATTAAAAATAATTTTGTTTTAATTGGAAAACATAATTAATTTGAGATAATACATGTGTATTTGCAAATTTCAAATTCCATCAACTTGCTTGTTGTGTAATTGCATTTTTCTCCTATATAATTAAGTTCATTTATAATAGATAAGACCTATTAAGTCATAAAATTAATAAGACCTATTATGTCATAATTTTTAGGTTCTAAATTATATATATTGAATATTTAATCTACATGTACAAGTAATTTCATGTGATAGGTCCTTTAATATCACATAATATATCTATCTTAAGGGTAGTTAAGTATATTAATTTTGTGAAATATTTTTTCAAATGTGGTCATATTGATTTTAATAATAAGGCCTATTAGGACTATTACATTGATTATAGTTCTTAAATGTGACATAAATTTATAACCTATTAAACATGTTGAATAATTTAGGTGAACTATTTATATTCAACTTCACGTACATGCAAAAACATTTCAGATTAGGAGGTCTATTATGCAATAATAGGTCTTAAATATACACACATGTGACAAATTATAGTCCACTTACATTATGGTCCATAACAAATTAATATGAGGTCACCTAAGTTATCGTATGCATGCATCAAAATATTTGTACTTTTAATTTTCAAAATTGGAATTTCTAATTTATCAAAATTTTATTTTATGTGTTAAATTAGTGCTCAAAATTAGAGATTGAACTTTAATCCTAACCTGAGAACAAATTGAACTTTAAACCTAAACAGGTAATTTAATTAGAGTTATAACAATAAGGTCCTAAAAGTATTTAAATTTAATAAACCAAATTGAATGGGCTAATTTTAACATGTAAAGCTTTAAGCCAAATTCACCCCTATTCTTAATCCTAATTGAATAATCTCTGATTAATTCAAGAACCTTACACAAACTCTTAAATTATGTGCAGAATGGGCAAACGAACCTGTTGAAGAGCACAATATAGTTGATGAACATAGGGAGGAGATTGTCCAAGTTGAACCAATGGAGACCTTTGAAGGAGAGGGGTCAGGCTCCTTACCTCCTACCACTGATATGGATGAGCATATTGTGGATCTAGCTAAACAGGTGAAGAGAAATATTTCTTATAAAAATTTAGATCATTTACTTGAAATGGATGTGGATGAGTTGAAACGTCTCAGTGAAGAACCTAGACATACTAAAAGGAGGTCAATGAATAAAAGTGGAAAAGAAATAATGTCGCATTTCAACAATCTCGATACTACACTAGAAAAAGCTCAATTGTTATCAATTGTACTTACTCATAAAGACATAATAGATCCAATGAAATTGTTGGGTATAGATACAACAAGTCAAAAGAGGAAATCTTCTCAGCTACAAAAATCTATTGTTGATAATGTTAAGAAAGGTTTGGTGAACATTGGTAAAAAATCTCGAAAACTAGATAAGACCATTTCAAGAAGAGTGATGTTGACATCTTTAGTAAATGAAAGATTGCCTCAAAAAAGACAAATCTCTTCACTGTCATCTGAGTTTGGTTTTAGTAGAAGGACAATATCTAAATATGTTAAAAGGAGAAAGATTTTGGATGATACTACCTCAGAAGGGAATTGGGCAATTATGTGTAGAGCTCCTCGTTCTGATAGAATTGAAGATGTTGTTAGGAACTTTGTGACAAGTTTTTGGAATGATAATACTTGCCCTTCATCAAATAGTAGAGATGTTATCAAGCAAAGGATTGGTCCTGATCGTTATGATCTCCATGTAAAACATTGGATAGACACAACAAAACATGAATTGTATGTATTGTTTACTAAAACAAACCCTCATATAAAGATTGGACAAACCATGTTTGAACAGTTAAGGCCATATTATGTGAAGTTAAACAAAGTTTTTGAAACTTGTTGTTGTCGTTATCACATCAAATTTGACTTGTACTATCAGGTGTTTCGAAAGATTAGAGAAGATAATGATGGTTATGAAAATGCTCCTCCTAAACGAACAAGTCAATTCATAGCATCCATCTTATGTGATAAATTAGATGATAATGCAACTGGTCAAATAAATTGCATAAGAGGAATTTGTGGAACATGCAGGGACTTGGCTAAATTGCCTTTGAGAGATGAAGATACTGACATGAGGAAGATGGTAAATTGCAAGAGTTACAAGTACAAAAAATTTGAAACAAAATTTGGAAAGGAATCTACAAGACTAGATTATGTAAAAGAGGAAATACCTATTGGAACATTTATGGAAAATTTTCGTAAGCTGATAAAACCATACATATGCCATGGTTTTTTTGCCAAGTGGCAAGCAGAACAATTTAAAAGATTAAGAGACACTTTCCCACTTGGAACTATTTTATCTGTAGTTGACTTCGCAGAGAATTACTCTTTTGTGCATCAAAAAGAGATTCAATCAGAGTAATACTTTTCAAAGCAAATCACTATTTTCGTGCATGTGTGTTATCGACATGCATAGATGAATTTGGATGGTGTTGATAGTACATTTGAAAATCGTGTCATTAAGAAAGAGTACCACTTCTATATCAGTGATGATAAGGAGCCTGACACACTTTTTGTACAACATTGCTTTAAGAAGTTTTTTGAATATTTGAAAGATAGAGGCATAACAATAGTTAAACATTTTGTTTGGTCTGATGGATGTGCGGCACAATTCAAATCTTCGAGGCCATTTTATGCACTATGTAGATATCATCGAAATGACAAAATACCACATGTTTGGAGTTTTTTTGAGAGTGGTCATGGAAAGGGTGAACATGATGGTGCAGGAGCTTGTATCAAACGTGCTCTAAGAAAGCATCAAATAAAGAACACAGGAGAACGTATAGAAAATGCACATGATGTTGTTGAATGGTGTAAGAAACACATACTACCCCCTTAGGACCACATACGACCCCTTAATACACTATGTGATGAACTAAGGGGTATGTCGTTATAGGATTTTATAAGGGGTCATATGTGGGTCTAACCACATATGACCCCTTAGGACACTATATGATCCTAAGGGGAATGTCATATGTACAGTAGGATGTTATAAGGGGTCACACATGTGTTAATGCATGTTTACCCCTTAGGACCACATACGACCCCTTAAGATACTATGTGATGGACTAAGGGGTATGTCATTCACACTAGGATTCTATAAGGGGTCACGCATGTGTTAATGCATGCGTGAGCCCTTAGGACCACATATTCAACCCCTTAGGACACATAGGAAATGTCATATGTATAGTAGGATGTTATTAGGGGTCATATGTGACCTACTAAGGGGTCACGTATGTGTCAATGCATGAGTGGCCCCTTAGGACCACATATGACCCCTTAAGATGCTATGTGATGAACTAAGGGGTATGTCGTTCACACTAGGATTTTATAAGGGGTCATATGTGGTTATAGGATTTTATAAGGGGTCATATGTGGGTCTAACCACATATGACCCCTTAGGACACTATATGATCCTAAGGGGAATGTCATATGTACAGTAGGATGTTATAAGGGGTCATGCATGTGTTAATGCATGTTGACCTCTTAGGACCACATACAACCCCTTAAGATACTATGTGATGGACTAAGGGGTATGTCATTCACACTAGGATTCTATAAGGGGTCACACATGTGTTAATGCATGCGTGAGACCTTAGGACCACATATTCAACCCCTTAGGACACATAGGAAATGTCATATGTACAGTAGGATGTTATTAGGGGTCATATGTGACCTACTAAGGGGTCACGTATGTGTCAATGCATGCGTGGCCCCTTAGGACCACATACGACCCCTTAAGACACTATGTGATGAACTAAGGGGTATGTCGTTATAGGATTTTATAAGGGGTCATATGTGGGTCTAACCACATATGACCCCTTAGGACACTATATGATCCTAAGGGGAATGTCATATGTACAGTAGGATGTTATAAGGGGTCACGCATGTGTTAATGCATGTTGACCCCTTAGGACCACATATGACCCCTTAAGATACTATGTGATGGACTAAGGGGTATGTCGTTCACACTAGGATTCTATAAGGGGTCACGCATGTGTTAATGCATGGGTGAGCCCTTAGGACCACATATTCAACCCCTTAGGACACATAGGAAATGTCATATGTACAGTAGGATGTTATTAGGGGTCATATGTGACCTACTAAGGGGTCACGTATGTGTCAATGCATGCGTGGCCCCTTAGGACCACATACGACCCCTTAAGACACTATGTGATGAACTAAGGGGTATGTCGTTATAGGATTTTATAAGGGGTCATATGTGGGTCTAACCACATATGGCCCCTTAGGACACTATATGATCCTAAGGGGAATATCATATGTACAGTAGGATGTTATAAGGGGTCACGCATGTGTTAATGCATGTTGACCCCTTAGGACCACATACGACCCCTTAAGATACTATGTGATGGACTAAGGGGTATGTCGTTCACACTAGGATTCTATAAGGGGTCACGCATGTGTTAATGCATGCGTGAGCCCTTAGGACCACATATTCAACCCCTTAGGACACATAGGAAATGTCATATGTATAGTAGGATGTTATTAGGGGTCATATGTGACCTACTAAGGGGTCACGTATATGTCAATGCATGCGTGGCCCCTTAGGACCACATACGACCCCTTAAGACACTATGTGATGAACTAAGGGGTATGGCATTATAGGATTTTATAAGGGGTCATATGTGGGTCTAACCACATATGACCCCTTAGGACACTATATGATCCTAAGGGGAATGTCATATGTACAGTAGGATGTTATAAGGGGTCATGCATGTGTTAATGCATGTTAACCCCTTAGGACCACATACGACCCCTTAAGATACTATGTGATGGACTAAGGGGTATGTCATTCACACTAGGATTCTATAAGGGGTCACGCATGTGTTAATGCATGGGTGAGCCCTTAGGACCACATATTCAACCCCTTAGGACCACATCTTCAACCCCTTAGGACACATAGGAAATGTCATATGTACAGTAGGATGTTATTAGGGGTCATATGTGACCTACTAAGGGGTCATGTATGTGTCAATGCATGCGTGGCCCCTTAGGACCACATACGACCCCTTAAGACGCTATGTGATGAACTAAGGGGTATGTCATTCACACTAGGATTTTATAAGGGGTCATATGTGGTTCTAGGATTTTATAAGGGGTCATATGTGGGTCTAACCACATATGACCCCTTAGGACACTATATGATCCTAAGCGGAATGTCATATGTATAGTAGGATGTTATAAGGGGTCATATGTGACCTACTAAGGGGTCACAGATGTGTTAATGCATGCGTGACCGCTTAGGACAACATACGACCCCTTAAGACACTATGTGATGGACTAAGGGGTATGTCGTTCACACTAGGATTTTATAAGGGGTCATATGCAGTTCTAAGGGGTCATGCATATGTTATAACAAATGCATGACCCCTCAGAACGACATATGACCCCTTATGACACTATGTGATCCTAAGGGGAATGTCATATGTATAGTAGGATGTTATAAGGGGTCCTATGTGACCTACTAAGGGGTCACGCATGTGTTAATGCATGTGTGACCCCTTAGGACCACATACAACCCCTTAAGATGCTATGTGATGGGTTTTGGGATATGTCATTCACACTAGGATTTTATAAAGGGTCATATGCGATTCTAATAGGTCATGCATGTGTTAAGACACTATTTGATGGACTAAGGGGTATGTCGTTCACACTACAATTTTATAAGGGGTCATATGCGATTCTAAGGGGTCACGCATGTGTTATAACACATGTGTGACCCCTTAGAACCACGTATGACCCCTTAGGACACTAGATGTGATCCTAAAGGGAATGTCATACATGTACACTACTATGTTATATGTCATCCTCTATGACCTCCTAAGGGAACGTATAGTGTCATATGTGGTCTTAAGGGGTCATGTTGTGCGTGTAATAGGATGTGAAAATGGGTCACATTGTAGAGGAAATTTATTTTGTCTAATTTGTTTAAATTTGTTATCTAAATTTTCTAATGTTTATTTAAATTAATTTTTCTAACGTTTTTCTTTTTTTGCTAATGTTTTTCTAAGTTCTGATTTACTACAGGTTAGTTTTCTATGTTTTTCATAACAATTTTTTAAAATGTTGAAAAAAATATACATCTATACAATTATGTAATTTTAAAAACAAATTGACACATTTCAATCAAAACATTAAATTATCAAACATTTTTCTAAAATAATGAAAAACAATAAATTATCAAACATTTTTCTAAAATAATGAAAAACAATAAATTATCAAACATTTTTGTAAAATGTTGAAAAACAATAACTATATACAATTATTTAATTAAAAAAATAAATTAACAAATAAATTATTTACAAATTTAATAAAAAAAGACATTATTAAACCAAACAAAGGGTTATTTTGTGCACTTGATATAACAAAGGTCGAAAACTGAAATAGGAAAGATGCTAATTGTTGCAGACAAAGCTCGATGACGTGATGCTGATGACTGGTTCGATCCAACCCCCACCAGACAGAAAAAGTCAAATTTGATAATGACCTTTTAACTGTCATTTTCGATATTTATAAATTTTTTTAAAAAACCCTAACCAAAAGGGTTCGAGCGAATGGGGGGGTTTGAGTGAACCCATTAAATATTAATATTTAATGGGTTCACTCGAACCCAAAACCCGCCCGCTGTTTGAGCGAACCCAACTGAATAGTTTGGTTCACTCGGACTCCCAGGGGTAGTTCGAGCGAACATTTGTATTTCGCTCGAACACTGGCTAATCCGAAATTCCCACTTTCGCCAAATTCCTTCGTTGGCAAAAGTGGGAACCAGCTTTGTGAATTCACCCTAGAATATCATATGTAATGTAATGTAAAGATTCCTCATGAATGAAACTTAGACATGTTAATAATATTTCATACTATTAGATAAATTAACCATTGGTTAAATGTAATTATTTTTTTATGTTTAATCATCTTAATTGGATTAATTAGTGCTAAGAAATGTTAGTTTAAATCATGTTAACTGTTGGGAGTATTTAAGACTGAGTCAAATTTATAGGCTCAATCCAAAAATTTGCTAAGACACCCAAATAAGTTAGTTTGAATGGCCTAGTTAGCAAAGGGGTAAAATGGAGCTGGTTGATTTTCAGAGGGTAAGGCTCGAGATTCATGTCCCACACCTTTCATTTGGCCTATTCAGTGATGTGCAACTTTTAGAATTCAATTTGGATAAGTTTATGAGGTACCCATTTTGAGGGGTGAGCTGGAAGTGCATTTTAGGCACAAATGCAGATTTTATGGAGTAGCCTTCTTTGAGCGATTACATCTTTTGCCGTGTTGATCATCATGAAAAAATTCAAAATGGATTCAATTGTATGCATTAATGTGAGTCAACCTACAAAATTTCAGGTCTTGACGAATCCATTTGCCCAGTTTTCAAAACCGAATCCGTTTGTAGTTTGTGTGTTTTGGCAAGTCCCTGTTTCGACAGCTAGTCGGAGCCCTGTTTTGCACAATTGTAAAACTTTCCTCAGTAAGAATCATGCCAAAGTGTTTCTTCTAGGTTTATGTCAGTATAAATGGTGAGCTACGTTTCAAATTTCAAGTCCTTATGAATCCGTTTGCTCAGTTTTCAAAGCTCAATCCGTTTGTAGTTTGTGATGTTTGTACAAGTGTAAAAATGTCCCGGTGAGCGTCATGTCAGAATGTTTGTTCCGGGCTAATTTTGGTATAAATGGTGAGCTACATTTCAAATTTCAAGCTTTTATCAATCCGTTTGATCGGTTTTCAAAAGGACTCATTTCGCCATCAAATTCAGTTATCCGCACTTCCAGTGTTAGATCAGCTAATGTAGCCATTTTGGTGAGCGCGCCGTTTGCATCTTGTTAGTCAGGTGATCAAACTGAGAATTCAAAGATTTAATATGTACTTAAAGGTACGTATTTTCCGAATTTGAGAGCCTACGGAGGTCGTTTGATATTTTTGAGAAAGGCATCATGTGTTACCAGAACATTGACTTCATCAGGTCCGTAGTGTCGACAAAGCCAGTTGGCCGTTTTCGGAAATTAATATCTCTTCTCTCGGGACTCTTCTTGAGAAACCGTTTGGTAGAAGTCATCCTTGTATATCAAGGTACATGCTTGTCAGATGGCGAGCTCCAGAAAGGTGTTTTGACAGGTTTGAAAATTACGTCTTCGCGATTAAATGCGAAAATTGTGGCGTAATTGCCTGAAAGGTGTAAAATGCAATTTTATGATCTGAAAATGGTGCCAATCGATTCTAGAGGTGTGTTTGAGGTCCGTGAAGCATTCCAGGGGTCAGTTGCTTGGAAATGAAATTTTTTTTAGTTGGACCCACTTTGGGGCCCGACCTGGCTCATGCCCGCGGATTGATTTTATTGGCGACTTTGTTAAATAAAAGACTTTTCAGAATATCTAAATGCGGATTTTGATTATGAGACATGTTATAAGAGTGATAATGATAAAATTCATCTCCTGTGCAGTCGCAATAAAGAGGCACATTTACTAAACCAAACTGCAAATTGGCAGTTAACAAAAGAGACCGTAGATACTCCCAGGCAAGTATGTGACAGAATAAA
Source organism: Cryptomeria japonica (assembly GCF_030272615.1). Lineage (NCBI taxonomy): Eukaryota > Viridiplantae > Streptophyta > Pinopsida > Cupressales > Cupressaceae > Cryptomeria > Cryptomeria japonica. The sequence goes on along the minus strand of NC_081410.1, from coordinate 214,122,926 downwards.
GATATTATTGGGCATTGTTGCAGCAGTATGATAATAAATGGAGTATTGCAAGAGAAAGGATGATGCCTCAATAATTATGTGATAGAATCCTTCCTGGTTTATGAGTGGTTGTCATTAGATTATCTTTAAATTGTAATCTTCCAAGTTAAATTCTAATATGATAGATTTTAATCTATTCTATGCAAGTGACTGTGTAAAAGGAGTTGAAGAAGGCTGCCAGAAGAAAACAAGTGCCAGCCAAAGACCTCTCTCATATGGTGATGGAGAAGGAGTGTAGAAGACCAACCAAATGGAAGCTAATGCTCATGTGGTTAATTAAAATCTGCAGGAAAATGCAAGGTAAATTCTCCAAACAGTCTTCAGCTGCCATGCTCTCCTCCCTCACATACCTCCACATCTCCAAGCTCACATGGTGAAGAAGGGGGCAGCAAAGAAACCACCAAGGGAAAATGCAATGTGGTTTTGGAAGATGGCAATAAATCAAATAAACTTTCAGCTAATGCAAACCAAGTTGCCTCCTCCCTGCGTGGAATAGAAGGTGGAGTATGGAGAAGGCAATGAACATCCAACAACAAATTAAAACTATTGGCAATCCTCCCTCTGCGTGGCTGTTTGGAGGCAAGTGCTGATTTATTAACAGCAAATGGCAAATGCAATATGGCAGGCGTAATGCCATCTTCTGCATGGTATGACGAAAAGGTTTTCTTTTTAAAAACTGCAGTAAATGGTTTCTAATCCTCCTGCGTGGCAAGTGGAATGGGCATCAAACTTCAAACTCCACGATTCTGCAGTTAACCTCCTCTCTCACATGCTGTCCTCCCAGCACTTCACGTGGTGAGTAAAGAGACAAATAGAAACTTTCAAGCAAATGTATATGGTGTAGAAGGAGGAGTAGAGATTTGTTAATCTTCTAAGCAATGTAAGCTTCAAAAAATCGCCATTAAAACTCAAGAAAAAAGCTCCAAAGTGCAGCTACAGGCATAACGTTTTGTCCCACATTGGCTGGGCGAGAGCATTTTTTGGTATTTATATGCAAAAACGCACAGTAGTATAATGTCTAAGCCTTAAAGGTTTTTGACACAAGGTGTCTATGGGCGCCCGAGGCGGGCCCACGTGCGAGCATGCTTCTCGAGGTGATGGAGGAGTTGAACGGATGAAGACAAAGTGGACCCACGTAGGCACGCTTCTCGAGGCAAACAATCAAAATTTTGTAGACGAAGGCCAGGTTAACGAGCGAGCAAGTTCGAGAGAGATCAACAGCTCGCGCTATTTCGCAAAAGGAAGATGCACGTAGTTTAAACCCTGCGAAATAGCAAAAGTGAATGAGAGCCGTCCACGTGTCGTGATAGGTGGCAGCGCGAGGCGGGTCCTGGTGAGGTGGCACACAGTTGGCGCACAGGTGGCAGTCAAGTGGCGATGACGTGGTGGCCAAGTGGCAGTGACGAAGCAGATGACGTGGCGATGATGAGGTGTCATCCCAAGTGGCGTCCGGTCAACCCCATAGACCAATCAGAGGCCGCCACGTGGCAAAGTGTCAGAGCACATATGGAGGCAAAAATTTTAAATTTTAAATTGTTTATTATATAGTTTAGACTATATTAATAAATGAAAAATTTAAATGTTTGAGCACATTGGGGAATTAATTCGCCCACGACTCAATTTTTGGCCAAGGTATAAAGCGTTATATATTTTCGGAAAGCTCTCAGAGCGAGGAATCTGATTATGAAGTTAATTTGGACAAATGTGGGATATTTTAGAAGCAGTTTCCATGGGAACAAAATTCAGTTAGAGAGGAGAGACACTTGGCAATTTTCAGTTGTGGATTTGTTTTTCTTCCCTCCTCTTTTTATTCCCCATTCTTCTCAGTTGTAAGAGTTCCAGAATTCTGTGAGAATGACTCCAATTTTCATGGCTTCCAATTTTGAGCATTCTTGAAGATTGTACAAGGCAGGGCTTTTCCTTCAGTAATGGAGTTCAATTCTTGTTATAGGCGTTTTTAGTTGCAGGGTCTTGTGTATGCAAGGCATACATAAATTCACACAGGATTGTCTCTAGATTTGTATTTCCATTTTATCAAATCAGATCCTCAAGGAGGATGAAATTTGTTATCTCAAGGAGATAGTTATGATTGTTTGCAGGGATTCTTCAAGGAAGGATTTAAATTCTACAATAAATCATAAAAAATGGAATATAGTTTCAAGATCTGATGATTTTGTGAATGATCTTAGTAATGCATTTATGCAAGGCATTAATGCATGAATATTTAATAATGAAGATGGATTTGCAATCGAAGCTTTCATTTATAGTTTGATGTATGACTTTGTTTCCCTTGGATAAGGCACTGATCTTGCAATTAAAGGGGTTCTCAAACCAATTTAAAATCCAATCAAAATACCTTTAGTTTGTGTTATGTTTTGAAATGTTTCATCTATCTCATGCTCAAGTACAGTTGAGTTTTATGTGTAGATCTAGCCCATCTGCAATAAACTACTTGTTTTGGAGCCTTAGTGAGAGCTATCTGTTTATGTTGATGCTGTCATAGATGTGTAATAGGTTTAATTCTAAGCATCAAAGGTATACCCGCCTAGGTTTTGCAGAGCCTGAAGAGTAGAAGGATTCATATCCTTGTCATGTTGTCCAAGCCCTGAAGTGTTTCGTAGACTGAAATTGGCCATTTCATAGAAATATTTGCAGGTATACTTGGGTTATCACTTTTGGTGAACAACATTAACCAAGTTGGGAAACCCTTTAGGTGTTAAGTTAAGTCTTCTGTTGTGTAATCTAAATGTTATGTTAACTCAATGTATCATTTAAATTATTAAAGTTTACACTCTTTTTAAGTCTTATAGTTTAATCCCTTCGGGGTTTCCTAGTGGGGCATTACATTATGGCTCTATATGAGGAATGTAGCTTATTGTTTCTATCAAATTGCTTCAATAATTCACCATTTTATCCTAATCTCTAAATAATTCAAATTTAATTAAATCTTAAGTAAATAAGAGCATCATTTAGGAGTCCTGGAATATTATTAGAATCTTGGTCTAATAGGCTTAGATCTATCAAATTTCTATCTTTCTGTAATGCAATGATAAATAAAGCAAAATTTCTGCAAATATTACATTTATGGTGAAACCCTAATTTTCATGATCACAATTTAGTGAACCCAACATATTTAACCTTAATTTTTGATTTTTGATCTTAGATCTGATTGTTTATGCATTTTTAAATTCAAATTTACACATACAAGTTTCATTTTTGATTGAATTACATAAATTTAGAGGTTAAATTCACACAAACCCTAATTTATAATTCTAAAACTGATCTTGTGGGTTACCTGATTTGGATTCATTGTCTTAGATCTAATAGTTTATGCATTTTAAAATTCAAATTTGCAATCATAGATCTCTTTTTCAATTAAATTTAATTCAATTTAGGGGTTAAATTCCCCAAAACCCTAATTTATAATTCTAAAATTTACTTGTGGGTTGCATAATTTTTCAAATCTATTTTGAGATATGATCTTTATGACATAGTATGTTATGATTTAGAGGCAATTATCTTTCAAATTTCTTAATTTATTGGTTTATCAATCACTTTTACAAAGTTTTGCATTGTTTAATCACAATCTTCAATTTGTGCATTCAAATTCCCTTTATGCATGAGTTTAGTTACCATTAGTCCTACCTACAATATTCCTATAAGAAAAATTTGTAGAATCATGGTTTCCTAAGATTTAATTACTAAGGATATGGAGCCTAATTTGGATAGCTTAATTCATGAGAATATTGGAGGTTCCTCCAACCCAACAAATGATGTCATTTATCCCCATTCTTTTCATAATTCTCATGATGAGGATGAATCACTAATTAGGGTTACCATTGACCAATTGGAGAAGATTGACAAAGAATTTGAAAATCTTCAACAATGTATTAGTCAACAATACTCGGAAAGTGAGGCAATCTCATTAATTGAAGGATTAAAAATAATGGTGCAAAGTGATAAAATTGGTATTGATTTGTTGTGTGGCCTTGCTCATATTGTTGACACTAATATCATAAATATCAAAAGTTGTGTTGAATTCCTTGGTTACACTCAAACCACTATTCAATTCAATCATTCTATTCCTATGCCTACATCCTTTCCTAGTGTCCCCACATTTACATTTTCTATCGTGACTACATTCATACAAAATGTTAATCCTACACATATTAGTAAAGGGGGCAACCGTGTTAATCAAAACTCTTATACACCTCCTTCAGCAAGTCTTCTATTTGTGTCTCAATCATCTCCCATACCTGCATATCATATTGTTCCACCTCCTTACTCTCAACCTCCACCTACATACAAAAATGTTACTCCTTCAACACAATCCAATATGTCCAATTTCAATCCATCTACTCGAACAACCATCAATAACTTAGCCCAAACTATTTCATCCCTACAACAATAGTTGGCTTCCATTATCCAATCCAACATTAATGTGCCCACATTTGATGTAGCGAGCCCATTATTTGATGAAATTTCCCATGTTGTCCATCCTAAAAATATGGAAGTCCCTCAATTGGAGCTTTACAATGGAGAAAGTGATCCCTTGACTCATGTGAAAACATTTCAAACTTTCTATAGTGAATTTACTCATAATCAAGACTTATGGCTAAATTGTTTACTCGAACCTTTAGGAATAAATCTTTGCAATGGTATTGTTCTTTACCTCCTTATTATATTACTCTATTTCAAAAATTATCCTATTCTTTCATTCAACAATTTCACAATAATATTGGTCCCAAAGATTATGACTGATTTGGTTCATTGTAACCAAGGTGTCAAATAAAAAAATGACTGATTTTATTGGTAGATATATAAACATATCTATTCTCAAATTGATTATCCTATGCTTGATCATGATGTTCAAATAATTTTTATTGCCAACTTACAAAAATAAATTAGGGATAATCTTCTCTTTTATGAGTTTACTTCCTTCATGCAATTGTGCGTAGTGCTTCATAATTATCATCTTCAAGTGAGTCAATTTGAATCATCTCCTTCAATGGCTCTAGTTGATAATAATGAAAGTGCTTGACAATCTTTTGTGAATTTTAAACCAAATAAGCGATACATCAAGATAAACAACAACATCAATCCTCAAGTGGTAGCCATGACATTAGGTGTGGCCCCTTTATTGAAATACTTTAAAAAATAATTTACTCCTCTTTTTGAGTCTTTTCATAGCATAATGTTGAAATCGATTCATAATAATACATTGAAACTTCCTCCCATAAAGCTAATTGATACCTCCAAACCTTTTCCATCTTATCATGATGCCAAATCCTTTTGCCAATATCATCATCAACATGGTCATGATACTAAGAAGTGTTATACGTTAAGGAGTGGGATTCAAGACTTTATTAACAACAATACCATATCTATAGCTAGTGTGAATGACAAAGGAAATAAATCTATAGCTCCTCCTAATATAAACATCCAAATATTTACTATTACTTTGCCTTCCCATTCTACTAATGTGGTTGAGTCTGAGCCTCTTACATATTCTCCCAATGACCTTGGTGTTGAGTCCAACAATGTTGTGAATCTTGTTGACAAACCTTTACCTCATAAGGACCTATGCGTTACCTTTGATCCTAACAAGACTATTATAGCACCTAATGACCATTATTCATCATTGTGAAGATCAAAGACAAACTCTCATGAGGAGTGCTCATTGATCTAATGTGTATGGGAAATGTGATCACTGAATAATATCTCTATAATTTACAATTTCATCGAGTAACATATGATAAATCTGTTGTAATGGTCAAGGTGTATGATGGTTTCTTTTGCCTTACTATTGATTCTATTACTCTTCCCATTAAGGTTGGTAATAAGTGCATAGATGTGACTTTTGATATCATTCCTACATCAAATCAATTTTGTGTGAGGTTGGGACATCCTTGGCTCTCTTCCATGAAAGTGATCTCTTCTACTATTAATAAATGTCTAAAATTCCCTCATAATGGTACTATCATAATATTTAATAATAGCATGTACCAACCCACTATGAGGCATGGAGATGTCACCCTTTATTACTTTTGGCCTAAACAATTTGAGCCTCTTAAGCCTCAAAGTGATGCTCTCTTTCTATCTTATCAAAAGTGTAAAAATGGGATGATCTTATCTTTGAGTAAGTTTAGAGATTCTAGACCCATTCCTCCTCCTCATAATGGACCTAGTATACTTCCTACACCTTTTATTCCTCCTATATATGCCACAGTCCTGCCTCCTACATCTTACAAAGGAAAGTTCCCTACATCTCCTATTTCTCAACCTAGTAGACCTTCTCCCATTCCTCCTCCTTTAAAGGAATAAAAGAAGCCTATCTCCATTGATCCTAAAACTTCACAACCCTCAGCTAAAATTAGAAGAAACCATTGTGCTAGAGAACACTAACGAAGATGTCATGCTAGTTCTCATGAACTTAAACTATTTCCTCCTCAAAGACACCAAATGTTAATTTAGTCCCATTTTTCTATCCTTCACCTAACACTAGGGAGAAAGTTCAACCTAAATCACCAAGATGAACAATGCTTAAGAAAAATGATGGTTCATACTCTATTCATATTAAACTTCCTATTTTTATTAATCTTGATGAAGAAATGGATGATGATGTTGTTCATGATAAAAATGTTGATTCTAATGATTCTGATAATATGTATGAGCTTGTTGATGTTGATGATTATTTATCTAAAAAAAATTCAAAAGCATTAATCCTAGCTCCTAGTGACAGACAAAGTGACTCATCATTAGAGAATAGTCCTTATTTGGAACTTACAATAGCTCCATCATTGTGCTCGAAGTTGCTCCTCTTCCATCTTGACCACCTTCCCAAAACAATGTTCAGTAAGATTGGGAGATAGATGATTTGTTGGATTAGCTTCATTCGCGTTGTAGACTCTCTCCTCTCTTGTTTTTTCATAATGTGTTTTTCTACTATGTTAGGTTCTCTTTGGATGACCCTTGTCACTCCATTGGTGCAAGGTAATAGAGAGTTTGAATCTGTTGTGACATTCTTCCATTTATATCTCAATTCCTCTATTTTTTGTTCATTGTGTTGTCTACTTGGGTACTATGCAAAGCGTTGAGATCTCATGTTGACTCAAAAGACACATGTTACCTTCTTCCATTGTGCTTGTGGTTCCACTACCTTTGGGGGATGAGGTCAATTCAATGTAAATATTCATGATATACATTATTTATCATAAGATCATGTTGACCCTAGAGTTAGTGGATCCCTTATGTGTTTTTATGTTTTGTGACCATTATCATTTGATTTGTCCTTTCTTGGGGGCATATCATTGTGGTAACATGCTTGTCTTTGGATGAATTCTACCTTAAAGCAATTACTCCTGATAAGGCGTATGCAATCACTTTAATGTAGGGGCATACACTCTACTCAATGTTTCAATTTATGCACACACCATAACATGTTTCGTTACTCAAGTTGCTTTGCAAATTGATCCTTTTGCTCTGTAATTTGGTACATTTTGTTTTTTTCAATACTCATAGTAAGCAAATCTTACTAGGTTAGCAATCATGATTCTCTCTCTTTTCTCTTTCTTATGATGTCCCTTTTGTCTTGATATTGAAGTAGTAAGATCTTAAAGTCCCTTGGGGGATTAGTGTGTCTTGTCTCTTTGATGTCTATGAAATTTTTTCAATACAGACCTTTGTACTTTGTCATGAGTATGCATGTTCTCACACTCCCACTAAAGTGGGGGCTAAATATAGTGTCCTAAATTGTACTCACTTACAATTTGGTCCTCATGTAGGCCTCACTTTAGTGTTTTTCCTCTAAGGCTTTATTAAAGCACCGATTCTGCTCACACTAGCTCCCAAACTCAATTTCTTTCACTATATACACTTTTCCCCCTTGATCCTGGAGCCTTGATGTCCAAGACCATGGCACCCAATGCCATGGTCACCTAAAAAAGGGTCCCTTTTGGGGCCTCATAATGGTCACCCAATTTGGGTGGTGACCTAGATCCTATGTTGGCCTATGTCAAAAAATTCAATTTGTTTTTCAGCCAGTAAGTATAAAAGAAGGTCTACCCCTCTCATTTCATACATAAGAAATCACCTAACAAATTCAAGATCTCAACTATAGTCTATCAAATTCAAGTGATCAAGCATTCAATTTTCTATCAAGAATTGGAGAAGAAGTGAAGTCAAGATTCAAATATTGGAGATGACATTCATGTTCTATGTTTTATGAAGACTATCTAAATGAGACCCTTAGTCCTTGTGAAGACAAACAAACTTTCATTAAAGGTATTTCATTAGGATTTCATTCATTTTCAGCCTTTCCTTCAAAAGGAAAGTATTTAATTGTAGTACTTCATTTACATTTTCAATTCAATTTCATGGTTAATTTCAAAATCGGGGTTTTCCCTAAGGAAAACCTCTATTCCCAACATTTTTCCCCTTTTCACTGTGTGCATAATAAGTACAAAGTTGCATTTCAGAGGATTGGCAAGGTTCACAGAGATGAATAGGTTCACCTTTTGATGATAAAAAGTTTGGAGGACCAAGGAAACCACAACCACAGTCTTGACAAATCACACTAAATTTATGGCAATAGATCTAAACCTTCATCTTTTGCTCAGGTCCAAGTTTGTGGCTCCATATGACTACTACAACTTATTGTTTCTATCAAACTGCTTCAATAATTCACTATTTTACTCTAATCTCTAAATAATTCCAATTCAATTCAATCTTAGGGAAATAAGAGCCTCATTTAGGAGTCTTGGAATTTGATCAGAATGTTGGTCTATGTGAGGCCCTACCGCAAGCCATCATAGCATTTCAGTTATTTTCATGTTGGATCTACTATTGATACTATATTTTGATGCATTATGGACATAGATTCTATATGATCTAGTGTTTGGATAACATTGATATGATTATGTCATTTATTTTGATTTGCAATACTTTACCTTGATGCTAGAAATTATGGATGCATGCTCTATAAATGATTTAATTCCGTGATGATTATGATGATGCTATTTAGTAGATTATTTTATGTGGATGTTATTAGATAATTGGAAACATGATTATTATAATTGAAATTGTATGCCATGTCTGAATTGTATTATTTTCATATGATAATATTATATGTGATTTTTGGAATTACTAATGTGCAAAGTGAGATGCACAAGAAAATTATTCCATGTGACCATGGAAACTATTCAGAGAATTGGCCCTAAACCTATGCACGTTTGTGAAACCAGGGGTTGTCTATTTGGAGAGACAACACCTCATTTGTAAATGTGTTTTAATTTGTAAATGTTTATTCTTGGATGTGTGTTTAATTTGAAAAAAAATGTTTAATTTATTAATTCCAAAAAAAGGACATTGCTATATGTATTTTAGTGATGTGTAATTTATGTGGTGTCACTTGACACGTGTTGTAAAGTGAGTTGGCAATGACATGTCCCTTGGAAGGAATTTGTTTTACCAATGCATTTTTTAATTATCCTAGTATGGTCCCAAGAAAGTCTTGGATAGGGAGTCATTAGCAAGGTCAACTCAGGGTTGACCCATAGGTAAACTTTGGGTGAGTTTCTAGAGGGTTAAACTAACTCCTAGGGTCAAGTTAGGGGCATTTTTAGTGGGTCATATGATGTACCTATGGATGAAGGCCAAATTTAGCTATGTGTCCACTCCCTAGGGACTGTTTAGTCACCCCAAAAGTTAAATTTTTCAAGTTGGCCGAATTTCAACTTTTGAGGATCCTACTTAGTTAGACAACCCTCCTCATGAGTGACATTGGTCTTCCCCATTCCTTTTACCTTTTTGAAGTGCCTTGGATAGAGAGCTTGTAAGGTGTTGGGAAGACCAACCTATGAACATCCCTCACCCTTCCCAAGAGGATTCGAAAGAGTGAGGAGTGTCTTCTTAGGGAATGGTTTGGGAGAGAGAAGTTTGATCACCCACTCTCCATTTTTGGAGACATAGTTTTTCTTGAGATTGGTTTTTTTTGGATTTGGGAGTTTTGGATAAGTCTTGTGAAGGAAAAGTTAGTGGATTGGGAAGCTCTCCTATAGCTTCTTTTCATCCTTTTGGCAGATTTAAGGCTGGTTGGTTTACTATCTCATGTATGTTGCTTGTTTAGTTGTTTTTCCATTGTTGATTTCTTAGTATGTTTAGGAAGATGTTGAGTTCTTCCCTATGTGTTTGTGTTATTGAGGTTTTATGTTATTGTTTTGGGAGTTTTCAAGGTCAAACTCACCCTTGGGAGGGTAGAGTGGCCTTGGGGTGAAGGGTTGTTTGACAGCCTAAGAGTGTAGAGGATCTCTTTAGAAGAGAGTGATACACAAGGGATTATGGGACCCTTGTTGCATAGTGTTTTTTTATGCAATGGGGGTCACAAGGGGAGTTTGTTGGCTTGTATGCCTTGGGGGACACAAGGAATTGTTGGGACAAGTTTGGAACTTGTGGATGTGCTTCTTGGTAGCCTAGCTATGGAATTGTGTTCTCCCACTTGCAAAATTCTCCTCTAGATATTTGGTCCACCTTCACCCCACTTGAAAAGTCACATAAGTGATGTTGTCTATCCTTGGGTTGTGAGTGTTAATGTTGTGATTTTTCTTGCTTGTATGTGTATTGATTGTGTGTATCCCGTTTAACCTTGGTTCTTCTAGCTCAGGGGTGGCTTCTTGTAAGCCTAGGTTGGGAGGTGAGCCTCCATGGTCACAACCTACAACTTTTATTTGATAAGCCCTCATTTAGTAGAAATAAGAGGCTTGATTTAGTTATTTTCTATTTTTAGTAAAAGAAACTATGGTGTTTTCAATATAACTATTGGATTAGTTTTACCATGTAATAAAGATGTATTTTTATTTGAAGTATATATTCTTGCAAAGTGAAGAATGCATTGTTGAAGTTATTTCTTTAATGATATGTTTCTAGAAAAAGATTAAGCATGAAATTTATAGTTTGTTCTTATTGCTATTGAAAAAGAAATGCAAATCTAAATGTTAGTAGAGTAGTCACTTGTAAATAAAAAGGATATATTTGCTTAAGTTCAAAACACAAAGGAAAAATAAATAGATATTTAGAGTGAATATTAATATTACATCTCATCTTGTTGTTTATGAATTAAATAGATGTTTTTTTTAAATAGTTAGTTGCAGTTGTTAATAAAAATATCACTATCATATTTTTCCTATTCTGGAAATGCGTGTGTAGAGAAAAAGTTAGGAAATATTGTAAATCTAAAGGAAACTATATGTTATTAAAAGAAAACAAAAGCTATTCTATTCTATTATTTAAGAAGATCCTATTGTTAAACTTGAAGAGAAACAGATTTAAAACAAGATATATATATATATATATATATATATATATATATATATATATATATATATATATATGTATGTATGGGTATATATAAATATATAGATATATATTTATTGTAATGAAAATGCCTAATGTTTTAAAACCTACATCTAAATTGTTGTATTTATCCTAAAAAAAAATGAATCACATTTTCTGCATCAAAGTTAAAATACACAGATTTAATAAACTATGAGAAATCTGGAAATAAAGGAAATGTTTATTTATTCTAAGTATTCTGATCATACCATATTTAAATCCTGAGAACAATTTGCTATTAAAAAAATATGCTCATGTATATATATTAATATATATATTAACATATATACAAATATATATATATATATACCTTAAAATGTATATTATAGTGCTTACTATTAAAACTCAAGTATATATATATATATATATATATATATATATTGATATATATATATATTGATATATATATTAACATATAAATAACATGGGACAACGAATGGAGGGAAATTTGAATTTTGCGAATGGAGGGAAATGCGCAGTTGATTTTTCCTCTGGTTATGTAGCCTCTGCAGCTCAAGGACAACTTGTCTGTTTGGGATCTATAGGGGATGATGAGGATGGTCAAAAGGATGGGGACCCACGGCATCGAGACCCTTCTCTTGAATTTAAAAATAATGAAGATTCTACAAAGTTGGGTCATGAGATCTTGAATGCAGAGCTGGAAAAGATGGTTGGAGACAAGGTGGTCAAATCCTGGAACAATTTCTTTGCAAACAAGCCTACTGGTAAATCTACCTTTTCCTCTGTGGAAGATATTTCTAATAGAAAGGTAGGCAGATTAGCAATTTTGTACCGGACATGGTCATAGATCACAGTATTTCTCTTATGGCATTTTCTCTTGTGGAGAAATTTGTTGGACCCAAACCTAATATTGAAGTTGTTAGGTATTTTGTGAAGAGAAAATGGAGGGTGAAAGGACAGGTTGATGTTTTAGCCCTGCCAAGGGGTTTTTTTGTCTTTTCCTTCTCTTGTGGTGAAGACTTGGAAATGGCTCTGAGCGGAGGACCTTGGATGCTTGGGAAGTCTTCTTTATCTTGAAGAAAATGGTCCCAAAAATGGAGCTCAATGACTCCTTTTTTTAATCTGCTCCGGTTTGGGTGCGGCTCCCTAGTTTTCCACTTGAATTTTGGTTGGAGGACATATTTTCAGGCATTGCTAAATCCTTTGGGGAGCTTGTGGCTATAGATTCTATGACAGTAGCATGAAAGAGACTGGTGTATGCGAGGATATGCATTAATATCTCATAGAACACAAACCTTCCTAGCTCTATCAAAATAAATTCCAAGCTAGGTAAGTGGGAACAAGTCATAGAGTTTGAATCCCTCCCTTTAATGTGCTTTTCATGTAAGAAAGCTAGACATTGGGCAAAGGCTTGTCCTAGTAACCCAAAGAATGATCAGAAGAACAATAATCATTTTAAATAGATCTGAAAACAAAAGCTGCACAAAAATGAGGAGGGTAGATCGGAAGGAGGAACTGGATTCCCTAGTAACTCAAAAGATATAACAAGGGGTGAAAGGAAAGCTAGTCCTTCCAAGGAGATTCCTCAAAAGGAAACCAAAAAGGATGAAGAGAATGTATTTGAAGTTAAAACAAGCAATGGCTTTGAATCCTTACAGATTCAAGAAGAAGAAAATGTAATTATAGAAGAAATTTTTGAAGGCGGTGAGATTGGAGACACAAATGAATCACAATATGAGATTCCAAAAGAAACAGAACAAGAATGTAATAAATTGTGTTCAAAGGACTTTGAAGCTCCAGATGTAATCTTTGAAGAAAAGACCCAGTTTAGATTGCCCTAGGTTAACCTTAACTCTCTATTCTAGAACTTTGGGGTTGATTCACCCACCTCATCTCAGTGAAAAGGAGAACCTTGGAATAGTAAGAAGTCTACATATAAAAATGAAGAAGATGAAGAGTTAATAGAAGTGGGAAAAAAAAAAAACAAGAAAATAGGGTGTACTAATGGGGTTAAAACTAGAACCAGATCTAAGGTGGATATTGGACTTTCCAAATCTCCACAGGGGCTCAAAACTATGAAGTGGCACAGGGACCAGGAGAGAAAACAAAATATATATGATGAAAGGCAGCAAACCATTCAGGAATCCTACTTCCAGGTTTCCAAATGAAGGTAATCTCTTGGAACATTAGAGGCCTACATAGTCTCCATAAGCAGGATGTGCTCAGGAACTGTATCAGTGATCATAAGACAAACATTATCCTAGTTTAGGAAACTAAAATGAGTAAGGAAAAACTAGAAAAATTAAAATTCTTTAAACTTGGGGGTGTGTGTGGCAGTAGTTCTAATGGAGCATCTGGTGGGGTTGCCATATTTTGGAATACGAAAACTATTGATAGAGACTTGATTGATGAAGATGGTAATATTATTTCTATGAGAGTCAAATGCATTGTTGAAGGACAGGACTGGGTGGTTACCAACTGTAGACACCTAAAATTGTCATGTCTAATTAAATAAATATTTTATTTATTTAATTACTTTAGCCTAATTATTCTATTAATTAAATAAATCTTTATTTATTTAATTAATTCATTTAGCCTCTTCTAGCCTTATTTCTCATTTAAATAAATACATTTATTTATTTAAATTATCCTTTTCCTAAATTAAATAAATATTTTATTTATTTTTTTGATCCCATTTCTTCTATTAATTAAATAAATCTTTATTTAATTAATTCATTATCCTTTTCTACACATGACACATGTCATTCATCTCTTAATTCCTACACTACCTACCTCTTTCATTATTTTATTATTTCTTCTACCTACCCTCTAATCCTAGCCAACCTCCTTTTTACACCTCTCAATCTTATCCCTCCATTTCATATAGTGTCTTCTATTTAAGGAGATGCTTCCTTCATTATCAAACCCTAACTACTTGATCAATTTACTACACTACGATCCTACTTGCAACCACATTCCGTTCTTTGTTGAGCTCTTGTGCACATAAAATCTGAGAGCAAATATATCAAGCAAGATTAATGGAGATAGGAAGAATGGAGATCAAAACCCTATTGGACATGTAATGGTATAATCTTTGTGATTTCGTTTGATTTGCATTGTCTTAGGTAATCTTCATATGTTATGGTGGATCTTTGTTGTTGTTAGGCTAGGGTTTGGTGGTTGAATTCATTTAACTTTTCAATTTTGTTATTATTGTTATCCATTTTCACCATATACATTTTGGCACATCCGGTGGGACTCTTGTCCCTTTGTATTTAACCTAATTGTTGCAGATTTTGTGTTTTTGAAGTTGCAGATCAGACGTTTTTGACAGCTTTTTTTTTTTTTTGTATTTCCGTGTCTGCATACATTCGGATCACGTTCTTGATTTTCTGGTGTGTCTGCGACAACTTAAATCACGTCTGTGCTATCGGCAACATTTTGTTTTGTAGGTTTTTGAAAATCGCGTTTATGTCATAAAGCCACGTCTGTGAAGTTTTTAGCCGCGTCTGTGTTCAAAAATCGCGTCTGCATTCTGAAGCTGCGTCTGTGTCTCTCAGAACCACGTCTAGGTCACAAAACTGCATTTGTGAAAAGGGTAACTACATCTATGTTCGGTAGTTTCAAATTTTGGGATTTTTATTGATTCAATTTTCAGATTTTCCATTTAGGGTTTTAGATCTGGTTTATTTTGAGCTAACATTTTCAGATCTAGCTAATGAAATTGGTGCAGCTTGTCTTGAAGGCAAAATCGTTTCATTGAAGGCCCCTATTTCACAAAGTCTTTTGGGTTTTAAAATTTACCTAACTTGTGTGTTTGCAGGAAGGGGTGATTATTTCAAACAACCCAAACTACTAACAAATTTTTGTTGCAGGTCCTTGGCAAGGGTTTTGGATTTTTATTGTGTGCCTTGTTTTCATAGACTAGCAAACACTTCAATTGGTGCACTAAAATTGAATCATTGTCTTTTGTGTCTTGAGCAATAGGCTCTTTTTGTTTAATTTTTAGAGGGCCTGTCTTCCTGTGTGGTCATAAGGACTACTAGTGAGAAGAGAACGACCCAAGTGGTAGCGAGGAAAACCCACCTCTTCCGAACCACTATAAACAAATGTATTCATGGTGAAAACTATGAATAATGTGTGCTGATTAGTTCATACCGACACTATGTCTCCCCATAAACCCGTTTGATCAAATTTATTTGATCAGTTGTAGGGCATAACCCCTACTGGCTCGGAGCCTTCTGTATTTACAGAGCTGAAAGTGTCGCATGTATGGCCACACAAGCGGATGCCCTTACTAGCACCTTTTTGTTTTAGAAGCCCAAATCCTTCTAGTTGTTGGGGCAGGAGGTCAGACCTCTGGTAGCGGCCCACACACATATGGTTCTTAGTAAAGATACAAAGTTCGCCACGGGGAGTTTTCGTGGGGACTGATGCTTGGCTGACCCAAGAAGTGAGTGCTGAGGGTGGAGCCAGTGAGGTCAAGCATCTAAGTATCCACTCTGAATAGCATAGCCTTAGGGGTAAAACCCCATGTGGGATCAACAACTATTGTCTTGGCCAGCCATAAGAATTGTGTTTGACTTATTTTAAACATTCAAACATTCAAGACCAAACAACAAAACATTGTGTCTTTTGTGTCTTCAAGTGTATGCAAAACAATTTTACATCAAACAACACACTTTTTTTTGGAGTCCTTTTTGAGTCTAGACACTTACAAACATTGGGTCCTCATCAACATTGTGTCCTCTTGTCACAAAAAACACTCAAACATTCAGATTTGGTCACAACAAAAATGACTTCATAGATTGGAAAAATTTGCACAAATTTTACAGAAACGCGTCTATGTCTATTTTAATTGTGTTTGTGTTGTCTAAGCGCATCTGTGAAGGGAAGAATCACGTCTATGTGTATAACAACGTCTGTGTTGAATAGAGACACATCTGTGTTGGGGAACCGCGTCTGTGCAGTATACAGGCGCGTCTATGTTCAGAATTGCATAAAATTTTACAACCCAACAAACAAAAGAAATCAGTTTCGGAATTCTTGAGCTTCCTAGGTTGTTTCTCCAGGTTTCATTTAGCATTCAACCTGTCTTTGGGTCTCACAAAGTCCATCATTGCTTTACACCTTACTCTACATTCACAATTGTCTAAACTTGAGTCAAAAGGTCACTTTCTTGTCCTCATCATACTTTGTCAACACACTACATACAACATTACTTTGCTAAGTGGTCCCTCATCAAGGTTTCTTACCTTTGGGTCTCATTTGGTCTTACTTAGAGACAAGGTCAACTTACCTCATCAAGAGAAACTATCCTCTCTTTGGAAGTCACACCTACTCTACTACATACATATTTGGTCTTACACTTTGGACATTGCAAGTACACCTCAGATTCATTTACATTCCATCCAACTCTTGGTCTTCCATACTTTTTCCATTTTCATCTAGTCTCACACATCTTGGTCAATACCTAGTTCATGGTTGAAACCTGTCTTCAAAAATATAGGAGAGAAACTAAAGAGGCTCAAGAGTCTGTAAACATGAGTTCTTATGAGTATGACAATGATATCTTTTTCAATCTTGAGCACACTACATTACCTGACATGGATGTCTATAGAAACATTCCCAATGTTGAGAACATGGGCACTACAAACAACACTAATACACACAATGACAATATGGAAAACTTTTCAATACATTCTGCAGATGTGGAAGAATCCATTATGAATCCCCATTTCAATCGGTTGGTTGAGGAAATAATGAGGAGAGATAGACAATACTTCTTACAAATGATGGCACAAAGTGGAGCCAAGATACCTCATGATTTTGACATGTCTCAAATAATGGAAAATTGACCTTTGCAACAAACTCACTCCAAAATGGACCAAAGAAGGCCTAATAGTGGGGGAAATAGAGGACCACATCTGGTGCCTGAATCACCATCATCTTTGCTTCAAAAACCAGAGTTCCCACATACACATGGTCAAGCATATGATACTCACCTTCACAGACCATTATGGAAGTCTTATGCAGATAGATATGCTCAATCACATGCTCAAGCTACGGATCAACCAAAGCAATTGGACATTCAAAGGCATGCTCAAAATTTGGACACAAGGAAACCCCCTGTCAAATTTGGGGGCAACACATTAAAACAGATATGGCATTCCTCAACATGAATCTATACCAAGTGGTCCATATATGCAGCATCACTATAGACCTCCTCCATATGAACATGTGTATGATCAATATCATCCATATATGCAACATGCTCCTACTCCAATTAGTGTCTCAGACATGGGGTATGCTTCAAGAAGTCGATCTCCACCTAAGAGCAATTTGGAGCAACAAATCGGGGACTTACAAAAGAAAATGGAGGACATAAATACACCGAAGCCTACGTACACAATGAGAGACATATGTCCTTATCCATTTGACAAGAGCATTCCAATGCCTCCATTTCCTACACACTTTGTGATGCCTAAATTTGATAAGTATAGAGGAAAAGGGGATCCTAAGGCACACATAAGACAATTTTTCATAGCTTGCATTGAGATAGCAGCAGAAGAGACATATTTGATGAGATTATTCCCACAAAGCTTAGGTGATCAAGCTATGGAATGGTTCTCCCAACTCCCACCTGGTATGAAGTCATGGGGTGACTTAGCAAAGGCATTTATTCAACATTTCTCCTACAATATAGAGATAGACATATCAGTCACTACTTTGTGCAATACCAAGCAAAAAGAGGGAGAGTCTTTTGCATCATTCATACAAAGATGGAGAAATCTAGGTAGCATATGCTCTTGTGAAATTCCACAAAAACAAATGGTAGAGATGTTCACACAAAATGTTAACAAAGACATTGGCTATGATCTAAGGAAAGCTTGTTTGTTCACCTTTAGGGATGTTATTGAAAAAGGCTTAGCAACAGAAAAGGTCTTAATTGAACAAGGAGTCATTAAGATATTCAAGGAAAACAAAGATGACTTTAAAGGAAAAGACAAGCCAAGATTTTGGAATAAAAACAAGAACATAGTCAATGATGGTGTTGTTGATGCCAATACAGTGTGACCCAAATTCATTTTTTCAGGATCAAGTTCTACAAGCAATCAAGTGAATACTCAAACAACTTCTAGATCATGAAGGAAGTACACTCCATTGGGAGAACCACTTGAGTCAGTCTTCAAAAAGTTAGTGGCAAACAAGGTAATCACAGTTCTAGATTTTCCTCCATATGAACCAAAGGTTAAACCAAATTGGTGGAATGATGATGATTATTGTGAATTTCATAAGAGCAAGGTTCATAAGATAGGAAATTGTCATCGACAAAAGAATATTGTACAAGATCTCATTGATAGAGGTGACATTGAGATTGAGGGACACTCATCCAATCAAGAACATGAGATGTTTAAGGAACCGTTCCCAAAGCATGACAAAGGAAAAGCTAAAGTCATAGATGATCAAACCAACTATACCAGAGCATCTTACAACTATGATTCAACCATCAATCACATCTCGATGGACAATTATGTCTCTATTATTATCATCAAGGACAAAACTCCTGAGAATCCTACTCAAAGACCCAAGATTGTCTTGAAAGGTGTTGGATCTTCTTTTGCACATACCGCTGAATGTCTTGTTACAACTTGTCGAGGTAAAATCACTTTGCTAGGTGCTTCAACTAAAAACATCACTTCTTCATCAACCAAACCTGAGTATGACCTTGTAGAACAGTTAGGGAAGACACCCGCACTCATTTCCATACTTGAGCTCTTACGCATATCCCTCGCTCATAAAGCTATTCTTGACAAAATCTTGAGAGACACTGCCATTCCTACTGATCTAAACGTGGACTAGTTTCAAGCCATGGTGGGATACCTTTCCATTCTACACTCCCTTACATTCACAAAAGCCGATGATGCCTTCGTGAGTTAGCCACATAATGCACCACTACATGTTGAAGCCTTCATACACAAACATCGAATAAAGCGAGTCCTAATATATGGAGGAGCTGGTCTAAACATTTGTACATTGAGCACCATTAAACAATTGGGATATTCTAATAAAGCTATGAATTATACAAATCAAATTACCATCAAGGCATATGATGATGAAGAGCGCTCGTCCAAGGGCACGGTCACCTTACCTCTCAGAATTGGGCCAGTCACAAAGGATGTGGTTTGTCAAGTCTTGGATCTAGATCTCACTTATAATATATTGCTAGGATGTCCCTGGATTAATGAAATGAGCGCAGTCCCATCAACATATCACCAATGCATTAAGTTTCCTCACAATGGAGTCGAAGTAACAGTTAACGGTGATCCTAATCCGTTCATATATTGCAATAACCTGAGATCACAAACTGAGACCATCATTCCTAGTAATCGTGAAGTTGTTCCTTCTTCGGCATACATTGATCCCGAATCATTGAAACCTTCGATATCAAAGCAAGGTGAGCTTAAAGGCAAATTTCAAGATAAAGGCATGGGAGAATACACTTTGAATCAGACCATGTACTTATGACAAGTCATGAGTTCCCCAAAAGAATATGGAAGACCACATCCTAACAAGCAAGTATCTATTGTGGTACTCAAATGGGATCCTACTATCTTTCAAAGATGGGGTGAACTGGAAGAGGAAGACTTATACAAAATGCTCTACAAAGACATTGAAGATGACACACAAGATCACATCAATATACCCTATGAGAAATATGGCAAAGGCTTCAAGATTCTACAAAAATTTGGGTATGATGGAAAAAGACCTCTTGGGTTACGAAAGGAAGGTATCATTGAACCTTTACACCCTAAATTGACTTTCAAAAAGGAATGCTCGAAGGGACTTGGTTTCCTAACTTCCAAGGTCCACACTAAAAGCACAGAAGAAGCATTACAAATCAAACCTGCCAAAATTCAACAAGAGGATCGCTATTCTACAGACTCCAACGAATGGGAATGGGGTTCAGACAAATCCTCCAGTGACTACGAGCTCACTAAGACATTCAGAGAGCCAGATGAACCCACAGAAGAAGAGGAATTTTATAAAAAGTTTAGAGTTGGTCAAGGAACAACCCATGAGGATTCCACACAGTTTTTGTCTCAAGGTTCTAGGTTGAAATCACATAGGATGAGAACACCTGTCCTAGAATGCGCTACTAGTGATGACAATTTGGATTCGCTCACGATCGAAACTGATGAGGAGAGTGCCATCGATGACCTCGATAATTACCTTGACATACCCGAATATAACTGCATCCTCACTCTTAGCCTGGCTAACTCCAAAGACATTAAAGGCCTTCCCCTTGTTCACCATCAACTCATTGACAGTCCTTAAAATCCTTAAAATCCTCAAGAAGATAGTCGATGACACTGGCCGTAATTGGCATATCCAACTTAATCTTGCATTTTGGGCCTATCGCACAAGTGTTCGCACACCTATAGGAGCTACACCCTATTCACTTGTCTATGACACTGAAGCCATCTTGCCTATTGAGGTCGAGTTACCCTCTTTATAGGTCTCTTTGCAAAACATCATCAACGATGAAGACTATAGGGTCTCTTGCTTACAAGAACTTGAACTGTTGGATGAACGGAGACAAACTTCTTTTAATCATCTCAAGGCTTACCAACAATGAATGAGTCGCAGCTACATCACAAAGTCAAGCCTCACATATTTGAGGTAGGTGACTTGGTTCTCAGAGAAAACCCCAAGAATCAGCAAGATAGAGAGAACAAGGGCAAGTTCAAACCAAATTGGCTTGGTCCTTACATGATTACAGCAACATATGGATCTGGGGCATATTAGCTCTCAACTATAGAAGGTGAACCTTTGGAGGATCCTATCAACAGCATGCACCTTCGCAGGTTCTACACATAGCTCTTCAGAGTATCCTAATTCAAAAATACAAAAAAATTATAAAACAAAAAAATTGTTACTTGGTGAAAACCTGGCAAACAGGGGCCTTGTGACACAAAAAACATTGAAAAATTTGAAAAAGTAAAGAGAAATAATTTCGTCCAATGGTGAAAACCACTTCGGTGGTGCCCTGGGAAAGTACCATGGTGAAAAATGGGTCACCAGTGCCATGCGTAGAGACATTGCTCCTCCCTCCTTCAGGATCCACTTTCATCCTTTCACTTTGCACACACTCACAACCTATTTGTTCATAATAAACTTACCCATTCCCATCATGGCTTGTTATTGATCTACCCAAGATTGGTTAGCCATTCATAATAAACCTCCCTTTCCATCCATAATAAATCAGCTCCTATCTATGGCTAAGGCAATTCCTACGTCTAGTGATGGGTGTGGAACTGAGAACATCACATGTTTTGAGGAGTACAGTTTCTTCCAACTTCCTTCAGTCTATTCGTGCACAATCCGCAATAAAGCAACATTTGCATTGCTAGTCCGCAATAAAGTTTCATCTTCTCCGCAATAAAGTATCAGTTTCATGGAATCAGTCAGCTTCAGATGAGACAGCAGCAACAATGGGCTTCAACAAATCAAATCTTTCAACAGACTCAGACAACATATGGTTCAGTGCTATCTATCCTTTTTGTGAAAGTAAACATTGTGACCACAATCAAATAAGACTTATCCAAGTGACAAGAGACACTAAACTTGAGGACTACAGTGGATGTTGGTGTCGAGTCTTGATTTTCTTTTGATCTTCTTTTGGTGACATGTCTTTTAGCTTTTCTAGGATGTCTTTGACTAGAGATTCTATCTCTAGGATGTCTTTGACTAGAAAGGCGAGGATGGGGTATCGTCACCTATTTGTATTTGCTGTCTGTGGATTGTCTTTTAGTAATGCTATGACTTGTCCAAGGATATGAGGACACTATGAGTCTAGTGTGAACTAGGGCATTCCTTGTTTGTGACTGTCTTATCTCCATGCAAACAACTACAATGACTTTCTGGGTCGAACATATGCCTCGATTGTCATAACCTACTTGCCATAATAAAGCTCAATGATGATAACGCACAAGAAGCTCCTTCACTTTCATATCTTCTATCTTTCATCCCCCTTTCTTGATTGACTTCCATCATCCTTCTTGAGTCTGTGTAGCCTGCTATCACATGACTGAGTATAATGACACACCAAAAACATTTGCATTTCATGTAGTTGCACCTGGATTGCCACATATAAGAATTTCATACATACATATAGATATCACAATTGCATCACATCCTGCACACAACACTTGTTAGCACAATTTACATTTACATTATCATATTCATCTACATTACATACATTCACATTTGCATCATGCATACACATATAAAACAGAAAGGAACAAAAAAATATATTGCATTGCATCATATACATATTTGCATCCATATCACATACATCACATAAGAGCATCTCATCACATAGGTACACATGCATATAGCTGCCGCAAAGATGAATCATCTCATATATATATATATATATATATAAAGTGTCATGATACAATGATGTCAAAATCATATGGCTACAATCACCCACAGGTGTCTACATCATCATACAAAATGGTACAAAACTGATACATAGGGAGCCCTCTAAGGCTATGATGAACTCCCTCCCTTAGAACCGCCTGGCCTCAATGGAATCTGAGCCCCTGAAGGACCCGCCCCAGGATTATCCCTCCTGTCCCCTCTATCTGGTGGTGGTGGAGGACCCATAACCCCACCACTAGAGGCCTGTCTCCTCTGGCTCCCTCCTATAGCTGTTGCTATCCACGACGGTCTATGGAAGCTCCTCGCCCGTTGATCCGCTGGCACTGCACCATAATAGAGGTCTTGCCAGTAGGCAATCTCCTCCCTTGCTCGCAAGATGTAAGAATATCCTGCCCCTGTGTCCTCTTCTGCCTGTCTCCTAGCCCTCAGTGTTGTCTCAGCCTTTGTATAGCGCTGAATAGCCTGGTCTCTCTCCCGCTCAGTATCTCAGAGCTGTCTCCTGAGCTGATCCCTCTCCCTCTCCAGCTCCTGAATCTCATCTGCCTGACCCTGGCAGATCTCCCTGAGCTCAATTAGCTCATCCTCCTCTACGTCAGCCCCCTTCGCCTTTTCCTGTGGCTCTGCCTATGGCTCCCCCTGTACGAGTGCTTGCCTCTGTGCCTGTACCTGTACTGGTGCCTGTACTGGCACCTATTCCTATACCTATCCCTATCCCTGTCCCTATCTCTATACCTGTCTAGGACCCTATGCTGCTGGCACCTGTACCGACAATCCACCCGGACCTCTCACCACTCGAACCTGTCTCTCCTTTGCTCCCTCCCTCCAAGGTGCAACCCTCCTCTCTCCAACTACTCCCCTCTGCCTTCGTCGGCCTCTGCCCCCATCACCTCCACCATCATCATTATCATCCCCACCCCCATTTCCATCCAATAGCTCTCCCAGATCTGTCAAGCATGGGAAGGGATGCTCCACCCAGTAAGTTGTATACTCGGCATCCATGCCGACATCCTTGATCTCTGGCCACATATCCCAGGGTAGGGGCACCATCTCTGCCAGCTGTGTTACTGCCTGATCATATGACAATAAGGGCCCAAACTGTGCCTGATCCTTGACAGTCTGGGCATACATACTTGAACCCTGTGGCATCCTCTGGATCCTGCCATACTGCCTGCACACCCTATCCACAAGCTGTCTCTCTAGCACATAGGGCATCTGCCCAATCAGATACCTACTCTAGAAGGTGTAGGGAATCTCTACTGCATCGTCCTCCCACTCCTCACACCCTAGGTATGGTCTCTAGATGACTACATCAATCTCGTCTATAACCCATCGCCAGTGCTCCAACCTGCCAATCCATGGTTGGGACGTGATCATATCATATAGGTGCACAAAACTGCGTTCATGTCCCCTGCCTCTGAAGTGTATCAGCCTCATCACCGGTAGATGCTCATAAGCCCATACCTGTAGTAGTGTCACCCCGCAGCCCAGTCCTATAGATCCATGGTATACAAACTGATGTAGCTCATAATACAGGTGTGCCAACACACATGGTCCCCAGTCATATCTGGTGTGCTACGTCACCAGTGTCTCCAGTGCTCCTCACTAGCCTACAACCAACCCTCATGTTGCCCTGTCTGGACACAGGAACCCACTAATCGGTCCTCCTACCACTGCTGGCAGCGCTAGCCCTGTGGCTGTCATCGTGTCCCACGCCACGTGTTCTGCCCTCATCTCCAGTCCTGGGTCCTGGAATACTCGTCTTAGGGCCTCCCTATCTCCATCTCGATCATATGGGATCAGATCCCCATCGATCGGTATCCATAGAATCCCGTAGACATCCTCAAGGGTGATTGTCATCTCACCCATCGACAAATGAAACGTACAAGTCTCTGAATACCATCTCTCAGCTAAAGCAGTCAGCAGCCCCATGTTCACCCGAAACTCAGACACATATAGCACATGTCTCAAGCCCATCTCCTCAATAGCAGCTCGCTCCTTGGTTATCAGCTTAGGTCGCAATCTCTGAGTCAATGGGAATCTCTCCCATGACTCCAACATAGGCAAATACTCCTGCAGTCAAGCAAATCAATCGTGTTAGTCATAGTGGCATTCACTGTTTATCACAAAATGCTACTTTTTATCTAAATGCATATGGCTATCTATCCTAGTGACACTCACTGTTCATCACAAAGTGTTGCTATCTATCCCAGTGACACTCACTGTTCATCACAAAGTGTTGCTTTTATCCTAGTGGTACTCCCTGTTCATCACAAAGTACTACGTGTTTTGCACTCCCTGTTCATCACAAAGTGCTCCTCACATTTGCACTCCCTGTTCATCACAAAGTGCTGCTCATATTTTAGTACTCCCTATTCATCACAAAGTACTCTATCTTGGTACTCACTATTCATCACAAAGTGCCTTGATCTATTCTAGTCTTCCCTAGAGGACTTGCTTGAGTGTATCCTCTCAGCAGTTTATCCAATCGACAACGTATGTTCATCACAGAACTACCGATTTGACCTGGAAGATGAAAGTTTGCATTTTTCTAACACAAACGTGCTTACAGACTGCACAGACATGTCTGAACAACATAGACATGCCTGTATGACATAGACATGCCTATGCTATGCATATACGTGCCTAGGCGACACAGATGCCCCTACATGACGCAAATGCGTCCACATTTGACATAAACGTGGTTTTAGACATTTACGCGTCTGGCACCTTCTCAAACGCGCCTGGTGGACATAGATGCGCTTGGCACCAATGCAGACACGCCTAAACATTTTTTGACATTTTGACATTCTATCCTAATGCGCATTTATTTCTCTATCTACCATGCATTAATGACAAAATTAAATGCGTCAAAGTACAAGGAAGTTTGGTGGTACTTACTAGCTCTCCTGCCTCTGCTGGCCTCTGGAATCGACGAATGCGGTCAAATCTATGAATGAAAGCCATCGCTGCTGACTGCTACTACTCTTTTCTCGCTCTACACTCTGCTCTCATGGATGCGTAGATGACAATGAGGATGTCTTTTTGCCCATGGTCTATCTTATAGCCTAGCCTCACCTTAGCCCTCATTTCCCGAGTCAGTCTTCTTTATCCCATGACTTTGTCACTTTATCCGGTCAGTCTATTCTATCCTGTCTTTCTTATCGAGAGATTGTCTGCAATCTTTTTAGACATTTTCATCCAATCTCTCGAGGGGGCATATCATTCCCATCTTGGGGCAACTCTGTATCAGGTCATCTTATCCTCTTTGAAACAACGCGACAAGCCACATTGTCTCAAAGAGGGGCAAAATGTAGACACCTAAAATTGTCATGTCTAATTAAATAAATATTTTATTTATTTAATTACTTTAGCCTAATTCTTCTATTAATTAAATAAATCTTTATTTATTTAATTAATTCATTTATCCTCTTCTAGCCTTATTTCTCATTTAAATAAATACATTTATTTATTTAAATTATCCTTTTCCTAAATTAAATAAATATCTTATTTATTTAATTGATCCCATTTCTTCTATTAATTAAATAAATCTTTATTTAATTAATTCATTATCCTTTTCTACACATGACACATGTCATTCATCTCTTAATTCCTACACTACCTACCTCTTTCATTATTTTATTATTTCTTCTACCTACCCTCAAATCCTAGCCAACCTCCTTTTTACACCTCTCAATCTTATCCCTCCATTTCATATAGTGTCTTCTATTTAAGGAGATGCTTCCTTCATTATCAAACCCTAACTACTTGATCAATTGATTACACTACGATCCTACTTGCAACCACATTCCGTTCTTTGTTGAGCTCTTGTGCACATAAAATTTGAGAGCAAATATATCAAGCAAGATCAATGGAGATAGGAAGAAGGGAGATCAAAACCCTATTGGACATGTAATGGTATAATCTTTGTGATTTCGTTTGATTTGCATTGTCTTAGGTAATCTTCATATGTTATGGTGGATCTTTGTTGTTGTTAGGCTAGGGTTTGGTGGTTGAATTCATTTAGCCTTTCAATTTTGTTATTATTGTTATCCATTTTCACCATATACACCAACATTTATGCCCCCAACTCTAAAGATGCTTGGAGGAAGTTTTGGGATAAAATCCAGTAGAAAAGAGGGACTTTTACCCAGGATAGTTGGCTTTTGATGGGAGATTTCAACACTCCTCTATAGGAAATTGAAAAATTTGGTGGAACCCAAGCTCAATTGGATAGTAGGATTGATCTTATGGACTTTATCAATGCTAATGCCCTAATTTACGTTGACCTTTCTGGAGCTTACTACACTTGGTCTAATAAAAGGGATGGAGGAGAACTTATTTAGGTAAGGCTTGATAGATCTCTTATTACTCCTAACTAGGTCCTTAAGTATAGATTATCTCTATTTGTTATTAACAGAATTGGATCAAACCATTATCCTATTTCTTTTGTTGTTGAGTCTATTAAGGGAAAATGCTGCTTTCCCTTCCGGTTTGAAAAATGTGGATCTCACGCCCTTCCTTGGAATATTCCATTTTCAAATGGTGGAATATAACTATGAATGGTTCTGCCATGTTCAAAGTTGCAAAAAAGTTAAGAAACATCAAAGATAACATCAAGGTTTGGAATAAAAAGGTTTTTGGGGATATTTTTGAATCTAAGAGGAAGCTCAAGGAGGAATTAGAACAAATTCAAAATTCTATTCAGAAACATGGTTATAAGAATTTCCCCAAGGCTAAAGAAGATGAGGTTCTATCCAAATTACACAACACTATTTCAAGAGAAGAAATTTACTGGAGGCAGAGATCCGGGGCAATTTGGTTAGAGGTTGGTGACATAAATACTAAATTCTTTCATATGACATCAATGAAGCATAAAGTGGCAAGTAGAATTTTCAGATTGATTGTTAATGATAAAAATCTTATCAAAGATGATGATATAGCTGATGAAGCTGTAAGGTTCTTCTCTAATCTTTTGGCTGGTAGCAAGGAACTTGACCTTGTTAAGCAGTAAGATCTGCTTGAAAATATTCTTAAGATTATTAGACCTAATCAAAATAGGATTTTATCTGCCATCCCCTCAGTTGATGAAATTAAAAGAGTTATTTTCTCCTTCCAAGGGGATAAGGCGCCAGGCTTGGATGGCTTCCCCATGTTTTTCTTTCAGGAATATTGGCACATTGTTGGGGCTGATGTGGTCAATGTTGTCAAAGAATTCTTTGGCTCCAGAAGAATTCTTAAAAAAATCAACTCTACCTTCATTTCTCTAATTCCTAAGGTGGCTAGAGTTGATTCTATGGGTAAGTTTAGGCCAATAAGTCTATGCAATTCTTTTTACAAGATAATCTCAAAAGTCTCGACTTCTAGATTGCTGGTTGTTTTTCCTCTTGTTATCTCTGAGGAGCAAAAAGGATTTGTCCCGGTTAGGCAGATTTTGGACTCTATAATTCTTGTGCCTGAGAATATCCATTCTCTTAATGTTGCAAACAAAGAGGGATTCCTCATAAAGCTGGATTTGGCAAAAGCCTATGACAAGGTTGAATGGTAGGTTCTTTTTAGGATCATGGAAGCCTTTGGATTTGATGAGAAGGTTATCAAAATCACTAGAGAGCTGATATCTACGCTGAATTTTTCTATTCTTGTTAATGGATCTCCTTCCATATTTTTTAAGTCTTCAAGGGGTCTCAGGCAAGGAGATCCTATCTCACCCATTCTTTTCACTATTTTGGCAGAATGTTTGAGTAGATTGATTCAAAAGTTGAAGGAGAAAAGGATCATCAAAGGATTGCAACCCTCTTCAACTAATTTCTTCTACACTCATCAATGGTTTGTTGATGATACTATATTATTGGGATACTCTTCTATGAGTGAAGCTTTTGCCTTAAAAAATGCTCTCATCTCTTAATCCCTTGCTATTGGCGAGTAGGTTAACTAGGAGAAATTTGCTATTTACTTCATCAACACTCCCTTGTTGATGCAGCAGAGGATTGCTAACATAATTGGCTGTAAGGTTGAGCTGCTCCCCTCTACTTATTTGGGCCTCCCTCTTGGTTTGGCTCCTCCAAACTCTTTCTGGAATTATTTGATTGATAAGTTCAACAAAAAATTGGCTGGATGGAAAGGCTCTATGTTGTTGCAGGTTGGTAAGCTCCAGCTTCTTCAAGCTACCCTTCAGAATCTACCTATTTATGCTCTTAGTTTGTTTAGTATACCAATCAAATTTGCAGAAGCATTAGAAAGAATTCAGAAAAGATTTCTTTGGTCTGGTGTGGAAGATAAGAAAAGGATTGCTTTGGTTGCTTGGGATAAATTTTGTGGTCCTAAAAGTAGTGGGGGATTAGGTATCAAATCCCTTAAACCTTTCAATAAAGCTTTTTTAGCCAAACAAGTTTGGAGGGCCTATGGTATTAAGAGAGATTGGAGTAGGGTGTGGTTTGACAAATACATCCATAATTAGCCCATTCATTCCCTTCTCTATTCTAAAGATATCCCTACTGGATCTTTTATTTGGAATAGTATGATAAAATCTATTAAAGTTGCTAAAGCTGGAGTTTGCTGGGCCCTTGGCAATGGTAACAAAATCAGATTTTGGGAGGATGTCTGGATCAAAGATGAGCCTCTTTTTAACCAAGATTGCAGCCATATCATTGAATATTGTAAAAGGAGGTTTGGTTCTATGGTCTGTAATTATTGAGAGGAGAATAAATGGGTTAGACTTGATGCTATTTATGTTGGATTCTCTTCACTCTAGCATGATTTGTTGTCCTTTTCTGTCAGCAAAGACTCAGATGGTGTCTTCTTATGGAAGAGTAATCTTAGGGGTACTTTTACTATTGCTTCTACTTACAAAAATATATATACTCAGGCTTGTAACCCTATATGGACTAAAGTTTGGAATAGATTCCTCATTCCTAAAGTTAATTTGTTTTTCTGGCTTGCCACTCATAACAAGATTCTCACTATTGATAAACCTGGTTAGAAGATGATTTATGATCTCTAATAGGTGTGAGTTATGTCAGAAAGAGGTTGACTCTATGGACCATTTGTTCATTCATTATTCTTTTACCTAAGAAATCTAGGGTAAAGTGTGGATGCAATGGAAAGTTGATTGGGTTATACATAATAGTTTTAAGGAAGTCCTTTGGCATTGGATTTTCCCTACCAAGCTTCCCATAATCAAGACCCTTTGTTCCTTTCTTCTTCCTATGAACTGTTGGCATATTTGGAAGGAGAGAAATAATAGAATTTTTAGGGAGACTAAGTGTTCTTCTCAGGTGGTCTTTGAAAAGATTTGTAGGGTTATTAAAGAAAACATCAACACCATTCACAAAAGAAACAAGCAGTGTAGTTATATTGATATGAATGATAATGATAAAAGGATTCTTACAGAATGGAAATTATTGAATAAGGTTTGGAAGTTTGATCTGAAGAGTAGAAGAGATAATGTGGTTTGGAGGTTTCCTCCTCATGATTGGGTGAAGGTAAACTTTGATGGTGCAACTAAAGGAAATCTAGGTAATGCTGGTGGGGGAGGTGTTATCAAAAATTCTCATGGATTTTGTGTTGTTGTGTTTTCTTCTTCATTTGGAATTCAAAACAACCATGTTGCAGAAGCTCTGTCAATGTTAAAATGTCTTTAGCTTGCTCAGGGTTTCAATTTAAAAAAAATTTGGCTGGAGGAGGATTCCCTTAATGTAATTCAGGTTATTAAAGGTATTAGTTCCCCTTCTTGGAATATCCAAAATATCATTGATAAGGCAAAAAAAATGTTAGATTCTTGTGATAGTGTGGTTATTACCCATACCTTTAGGGAAGGTAATAGGGTAGCCAATTTGTTAGCTAATGAGGGGGTCATTTTAGCAGAAGATGCTAATTATATCGGAGAGTCATCATGTAAGAACAAAGTTTGAGAGCAATTATTTTATAACAGGATCAATGGTACATATTAATCTCATCATTACCCTTTTTGGTTCGGACTTCAATGACAGAGTTTGGATTGAGGTGGATTGTCAAATGATGACCTGTCTCAGGCATCACATTAATTTCCAGAAGTGGGTGGTTGATAATATTACCAACATTCAAGAAAAACAGAGAGAGCTAGAGCTCAAAATTGATAATGTGGTTAAGGATATTAATGATAAAGGAAAAGAGGAAAATTCCAAGGATAATAGTGAAGCAGAGGATGAAAAATAAATTCATGACTGGTCAGAGGGTGAGATCATAAAGGGAGATGTGAAGCACCTGGAGGATGTTGTGAGGACTCTCAAAGAAAAGGGTGAGTTCGATTATGAATTGATAAACAACAGGGTTCAAAAAATTGAGAGTGCTATGAAGAAAATCATGGAGCATAGCTTGGTTGTGATGAAGGTGACTTCCCAAAATATGAATGTGTTGGTTGCATGCCTGGAGAAGGATAAGCAAAACAAAGATATTGTTATTGTTAATGATGAGCCAGGTTCTAGCTCTGTCCAACATTCTTCTAGATGCAGAACTAGGAAAAATGCTAAAGAGTTGGAGTTGAAGACTAAAGGTAATCAATAGGTGCAAGAAAGCAAAGACCTTAAAGAGGTAGAAAATGCAATGATGATGCTTGTCAAGGATGGTGAGGAGACCATAAGATTTTTACCTAGATGTTCTAGTTCTGTTTTAGGTGTGCCAGTATCTCGCTAGTCTTTTTCTATACTTTTCTTTGGCTGTTGTTTTTTGTGCTAATCTTTTGCTGCCTTTCTTTCTTCATTCTATCCTTTCTTTCTTTTCTTTATGATATGTAAGTGGGTTTTGGGTCCCTTAAAACCTATTTTTCCTTAATAAAAATATATATATATATATATATTAAAACATACTTTAATGCTTATTAAAATATATATATATATATATATATATATATATATACACATTGTTGAAACCCTGCATATTTCCTTTGGGACCGAGGGTGGTCCTAGTGCCGGCAGCACTGTGGGTGTGAACCCACATTGTAGTCCCGATGTCGGTGGTACTGTCGGTGTGAACCCACAGTGTGGTCTCGACTGCGACCCATAGGGGTGGCTCGGCTGCCACTATAGGCTGTGACCCTTAGGTGATTGTGGCCACATTGTGGGCTACGACTCACAGTGGCTGTCTTGACCACCACTATGGGCTGCGAGCCACAGGGCACCAGTGGTCGCGCTGTGGGCCGCAACCCACAGGCATGACCACGATCATCCTATGGGGAGCCCACAACGGTCACCTCCCCTTCAAACCCCCATAGATTCCCTTCAAAATGCCGCACTTTCCTTCAGCCCTCCACGAGACCCTTCGGCCCTCTACAAGACCCTTGGGCCCTCTGCCATATGCCTTGGCTCAGTCCCACCTGCACAAACCCACAAACAAAAAAAAATGAAGAACAAGTAGTCCTAACCCAATTTTGGGTTAGGGTTAGCTTGATAGAAAATAAAAGATAAAAAAGAAAAGAGGGTTAGTATAAAAGAATAAACAACCATAGTTAGGGTTCATTAAAATAATAATATAAATGAAATGAGGGGGAATTCTTTTTAAAATTTGAAAAGAATTACCCCCCCATTGTTCATAGTCAATATGATAGAAATAATTAACTTCTATTATTGACTAGGGGAAAATTGTTCTTAATATAGACTTTATTTAGGAAAATATGGGTAAGTATACACATGCATATATATAAGTATATTTATATATATATAAATATATATATGCTAATGAACATATATTTATATAAATATGGTTGTTTGGGTAAAAATTCCTTTGGGAATTTTATTAATGGAATTTATCAAAAGTATAATGTAAAATTTTAACCTATAAGGTCAATGTTGGCCAAATATTTAATAGTTGATATTTAAAATATCTAAAGTGAAATAAATTCGACTTTAAAAAGATATGAATTTTATTAGGCAAATATTATTTTGATTTGGTTAACTTAATTAGTCTAATTTAAAAGTGTATTCGCGTTTGCTCAATTAATTATTTTTAATATGAGTTAATGCTATTATATTTAGCCCTTGAGTATTTAAATACTATTGAGATAATTAATATCTCTTGATTTATTATTGGAGTATTTTAATTAGGGGAAATTAATTAATTTAGTTGAATTAATTAATTAAGTTGAATTAATTAATTAAGTTGTGACGAGCCTCTTGGGAAATAATTAGTCTACCTTAAATGTTGATGCCATAATGATGGAGTTGATTAAATCAACTTTAGGAAACCATTCTATTTAATCCTGAGTTAACCTTTAGTTAAGACAAAACTTATTTATTCCATTTTTAAACATAGAGTAGTTAATGCTATTATATTTAGCCCTTGAGTATTTAAATACTATTGAGATAATTAATATCTCTTGATTTATTATTGGAGTATTTTAATTATGGGGAAATTAATTAATTTAGTTGAATTAATTAATTAAGTTGTGACGAGCCTCTTGGGAAATAATTAGTCTACCTTAAATGTTGATGCCATAATGATGGAGTTGATTAAATCAACTTTAGGAAACCATTCTATTTAATCCTGAGTTAACCTTTAGTTAAGACAAAACTTATTTATTCCATTTTTAAACATAGAGTATTTAGTATTTTTATGTTGTTTTAAAACAAAATTGTTGTTTCATTTTTTCCCAAAAATTTGGGCATGATATTTTGGTATCAAAGCAAGGTTTCCAGCACTAGGAACCTTTCTCCATTACGTTTCACTTTTAATATTATTTTCTTTAAGAATTGTTAATTATTTATTTATTTACTTTATTTTATTTTATTGATCATTTAAGGATGCCGCCAATTATATGACAAGCTCATAAGCGCGGTAGGGGTCCTAGACGTGCTCGCATGGGACATGAGGATGTTGTGCGGGATGAGCGGATCTAGAAGGGGATCAAGAAGCTCCTCCCGAACAATCGATTGATCCCAATAGAGATATTTTGATTGCACTTTAGAACTTGATAGGAATAGTTTAGGATAAACTCCTAGCAGTAGATCATTAGGCAGAGCAATAGAATTCCGAGTCATATATATGCAGCTAGGGAGCGGAGTAGGAGTCCACCTCCTAACCATATAGAGGCCTAGGCTGAGCATGAGCATGAGTCAGTCCATCTACCTGAGGCACCTCTAGTAGTGGCACCAGTTATTTTTGAGAGAGCACCCCGTGATCTCGGGGATCAGATCAGAGAGATTCTACGTCTTCAGCCACCATCATTTGCAGGATCTACCGATGGGGTAGAGGCTGAGGTTTGGCTTTTGAGTCTAGAGAGGTGCTTCAGATTACGTCACTATGAGAGCAATTTGAAGGCTCAAATTGCCATTCACCTTCCGAGAGGGACGACCTCCACATGGTGGAGGCAAGAGGAGTACAAGAATGATTTAGCTACGGACACTGTCACTTGGGATATCTTTATAGAGAGATTTAGGGACAAATACCTATCGTAGCACTTTAGGCAATGCAGAATTGATGAGTTTCATGACCTTCAACAGAAGGGTCTCTCAGTTTCCTAGTATGAGAGAAAGTTATTCGAGCTCTTACCCTACGTTGACTACCTGAAGTACAAGAAGTTACTAGTTAACTAGTTTATTAGAGGATTGAATGTCGGTATAGCAGGACAAGTTAGGATGGCAGCTCCAGGAATTCTTTGGGTTGTCATGGAGAAGGCCTTGATATCAGAGGAGATTCAGAGTAGATTGCAAGACACACAGGATCAACATCAGAACCAAAACCCTTTACTGCAGTCTTTTGGGTTTCAGAAACCCCACTGGAAGGGTAACCACAAGAATTCATCAAGGTCCTTTAAACCCACTCCTCCATAATAGCCATAATAGAATTAGAGGCAAAGGCATCCACAGGGGCAGTAGGGCTTTAATCCCAAGCAGTGGCATTCACAGGGTCCTAGGAGCGATCATCAATCACAAGTTCCATACACACCTTCGGTACGGACTCAGCAGTCCTCCAAGGGTGGTTTTAGTGGATCGAGCAGGTCAGGAGGATAGGGATACTCTAGGCCACAAGGTGTTCAGTTTCAGACACATGGTGCTTATTTCACTTGTGGGGCCATGGGACACATGGTGAGAGAGTGTCCACAAGGTCAAATGGTAGGCAGTCAATAGATGGTGGGTTCAGAGCCTACAGTTGGGGACATGACTAAGTCCCACAGAGTCTTTGCAGCGGTTGACAACCGTGAGGCAGAGCATCAGGCCACAGTCATAGAGGCCACAGGTATGATCAGAGGTAGTAGGGTTTCTATTTTGTTTGATTCAGGAGCTACATATTCTTTTATATCTCCATTGGTTCTGAAGCGTTGTGGGCTAGTGGCAACTAGGCAAGGTGTTAGTTGGGAAGTGGAGTTGGCTTCAGGAGCTAGAGTGTTTGTTGAGTCAGTGGTTATGGGTTGTCGACTTCAGATTGGGAGTATAACCACCTTAGTAGACCTTCGAGTCACACCTCTAGGATCTTATGGAATTGTTTTTGGCATGGATTGGTTATATACCCACAGAGCTAAGATGGATTGTCGCCTGAAAAAGATCAAGTGTGTGGATGATCAAGGTACCTCCATAGTGATTTTAGGGATTCAAAGGCCCGCATCACTTCGTATGATTTTCGCTATGCAGAAAAAGTGGAGAATGTGGAAGGGATGCCAGTTATTTTCCATCACCATCAGTGATAGAGAGGAAGAGAATGAGAGGGAGCCTTCCCTAGATGATCATCCTATCCTTGAGGAATTTGCAAATGTGTTTCCTTTTGAGCTACTTGGTATGCCACCTAGCAGAGAGATTGATTTTCACATAGATCTTGTACCAGAAGCTAAGCCAGTTTCGAGAGCACCATATAGGATGACCTCTAATGAGCTTAATGAGATCAAGATATACCTTGAGGAAATCTTAGAGAAGGGTCACATTTGTCCTAGTGTCTCCCCTTGGGGTACACCAGTCATCTTCGTGAAGTAGAAGGAAGGATCCCTTTGTTTATGTATGGATTATAGATAGTTAAACAAAGTAACCATCAAGAATTGATATCCCTTTCCTAGGATCGATGACTTATTTGATCAGCTTCAAGGTGCCAAAGTATTTTTTAAGATAGATTTGAAGTCTAGGTACCATTAGTTGAGGATTGTAGAGAGCGATATCCACAAGACCACTTTTCGTACTACGTATGGCCACTATGAGTTCATCGTGGTTCCATTTGGTCTTATGAATGCTCCAATTGTATTCATGAGTCTCATGAATGGGGTATTCCACACTTTCCTTGACCGATTTGTGATTGTGTTCCTCAATGACATATTGATATATTCTCAAAATGAGAAGGAGCACGAGGAGCACTTGAGGTAGGTATTGCAGTGCTTGAGAGATAATTAGTTGTATGGAAGTCTATCAAAATGTGCATTCTTTAGATAAGAGGTTAGATATCTAGGACATGTTATATTTGGTGATGGGATCTCAGTTGATCCATCAAAGATCAGAGCTATTATGGATTGGCCAGCGCCAACTAGTGTGATAGAAGTCAGGAGTTTCATGGGTCTAGTAGGGTACTACAGATGCTTTGTTTAGGGGTTCTCTAGGGTTGCACATCCTATTACATCCCTTCAGTGAAAGGGAAAGAAATTTGAGTGGACAAAAAGGTGTGAGAGGGCCTATCAAGATCTCAAAAGGGCACTCATTGGTGCACCTATTCTTGTTGTGCCAAACCCTCGACTGATTTCATGGTATGCACAGATGCTTCCTTGGATGGTTTAGGAGTAGTTCTTATGCAAGAGGGTCAAGTTATAACATATGAGTCTAGGAAACTTAAGACTCATGAGCTTAACTACCCTACTCATGACCTTGAGCTTGCAGCAGTAGTGCACGCACTTGTGAGGTGGAGACATTTTCTTTTGGGTCATCATTTTGAGCTTCATTCAGATCATGAGAACTTGTAGTACATATTCACTCAGCCTAATCTTAATGCTCATCAGAGGAGATGGATGGAGTTTTTATGTGAGTATGATTTTGATGTTCACTACATCAAGGGGAAAGAGAACGTAGTTGTAGATGCATTGAGTAGGAGACGTTATGAGATATGCTCCATGTCTACAGACACAAATTTGAGAGATCATATATTACAACAACTACCAAAGGATGAGTGGTATTTAGAGGTATGTCAGGTAGTGCAATCTCAAGAGACCCTGGAAGGGAAGTATGTAGACTATTCATTAGATTCCAATGGACTACTATGCCATAGAGGGTGCATCTATATACCTTCTTCGGAAAGATTGCATGATTTCATTGTGTTGGAGGCTCATAGAGCTCCTTATGTAGTGCATCCTGGAGTTAAGAAGATGCATGCAGATTTGAGACAGTTATATCATTGGTCAGGTATGCAGCTATTCATTGCTATACTAGTAGCCCGATGCCTTGGGTGCCAGAGAGTCAAGGCAGAGCACCACCATCCAGGTGGGTTGCTTCAGTCTCATGTGATGCCAGAGTGGAAGTGGGATACTATATCGATGGACTTTGTTATTGGTCTTCCTATTTCATCGCATCATCATGATGCCATCATGGTGACAATTGACAAGCTGACCAAAGTGGCCCACTTCTCACCAGTTCAGACTACATTCACTACACCAACAGTGGCATAGGTATTCTTGCGGGATATTGTCAGACTTCATGGTGTTCCACGCAATATTATCTCAGATAGAGACTCCCTCTTCACTTCTTCCTTTTGGAAGGTGTTACAGGCAGTAATGGGTACCAAACTCAACTTCAATACAACCTATCATCCAGAAATGGATGGATAGACAGAGAGGGTAAACTAGGTGTTAGAAGACATGCCTCATATGTACGTCATAGATCATCAGACCAGATGGGAAGAGTACCTTCCTTTGGTAGAGTTTGCCTATAATAATGGGCATCACACTTCTTAGGGGATGTAACCTTTTCAGGCTTTATATGGTAGACCTTGTAGGACACCTTTCAGTTGGGACCGCATTGATGATAGAGTAGCTATTGGTCCTAAGATAGTTTGTGATATGGAGAAGCAGGTGGATTTGATTAGGCAGCACCTTAGAGAGGCACAAGATAGGCAGAAAAATATATATTATAGTTCTTACTATTAAAGCTCAGGTATATATATATATCGATATATATATTAAAATGTACTTTAATGTTTATTAATATATATATATATAAAATAATAATTACATATTTTTGAAATGCTACATATTTCCTTTGGGGCCGAGGGCGGTCCCAGTGCTAGCGGCACTGTGGGTGCGAACCCACAGTGCGGTCTCGGCTGCACTGTGGGTTGCAACCCACAGGGGCAGCTCAACCGCCACTGTGGGTTGTGACCCATAGGTGATGGCAACTGCACTGTGGGTCATGACTCATAGTGGCGGTCTCGACCGCAACCCACAGAGCACCCGTGGCTGCCCTATGGGCTGCGACCCACGGGCACGGTCTTGATTGTCCTATGGGGAGCCCACAACGATCGCCTCCCCTTCAAACCCCCGCAGATTGCCTTCAAAATTTCACCATTTCCTTCAGCCCTCTGCCATATGCCTTGGCTCCACCGCACTTGCACACACCCACAAACCAAAATAAAATGAAGAACAAGCAACCCTAACCCAATTTCGGGTTAGGGTTAGCTTGATTGAAAAGAAAAGATAAAAAAGAAAAGAGGGTTAGTATAAAAGAATAAACAACCCTAGTTAGGGTTCATTAAAATAATAATATAAATGAAATGAGGGGTAATTCTTTTTAAAATTTGAAAAGAATTACCCCCCATTGTTCATAGTCAATATGATAGAAATAATTAACTTCTATTATTGACTAGGGGAAAATTGTTCTTAATATAGACTTTATTTAGGAAAATATGTGTAAGTATACACACACACACACACACACATATATATATGCTAATGAACATATATTTATATAAATATGGTTGTTTGGGTAAAAATTCCTTTGGGAATTTTATTAATGGAATTTATCAAAAGTATAATGTAAAATTTTAACCTATAAGGTCAATGTTGGCCAAATATTTAATAGTCGATATTTAAAATATCTAAGGGGAAATACATTTGACTTTAAAAAGATATGAATTTTATCAGGCAAATATTATTTTGATTTGGTTAACTTAATTAGTCTAATTTAAAAGTGTATTCGTGTTTGCTCAATTAATTATTTTTAATATGAGTTAACATTATTTTATTTAGCCCTTGAGTATTTAAATACTATTGAGATAATTAATATCTCTTGATTTATTATTGGAGTATTTTAATTAGGGGAAATTAATTAATTTAGTTGTGACGACCCTCTTGGGGAATAATTAGTCTACCTTAAATGTTGACGCCATAATGATGGAGTTGATTAAATCAACTTTAGGAAACCATTCTATTTAATCCTGAGTTAACCTTTAGATAAGCCAAAACTTATTTATTCTATTTTTAAACG
Source organism: Cryptomeria japonica (assembly GCF_030272615.1). Classification (NCBI taxonomy): domain Eukaryota; kingdom Viridiplantae; phylum Streptophyta; class Pinopsida; order Cupressales; family Cupressaceae; genus Cryptomeria; species Cryptomeria japonica. Next base: position 214,083,678 of record NC_081410.1, on the reverse strand, counting down.
TAGAGTATTTAGTATTTTTATGTTGTTTTAAAAAAAAATTGTTGTTTCGTTTTTGCCCAAAAGTTTGGGCATGACAGTCTACTAGGATTAGGTCTATCAAATTCCTATCTTTCCCTAATGTAATGGTAAATTAAGAAAAATTAGTGGTTTTATTACATTCTATGGTGAAATAATAATTTTCACCATCACAACCACTTTTAGCTAAAATGTGGAAACCATGACGATAAAGAGATGCCATGTTGGAAAGAGATGTCAATGCCTCATAGGTATCAATGATATAATTAGATGAGATACAAGAATATTTTGAAGAATGGTTTGAATTAGAAGCAGCCACAAAATTATTACTAAGTTGTTTAGGAAAAGTTGATTTCTTCTCAGGTTCCACCATATCATCATCTTTTTTAGTCTTAGACTCTATTGGAGGGATTTTATATTTTCCTATAAAAGGTGTAAAATCTAAGGACCCCAATCATCATCTAAGAGTACCTCTTCAAATGAATAAGTATCTTTAGGAGGAGATGAGATTTCATCTTGAGTAGTAAAATAATTAGAAGAATATGAAGAAGACTTAGAATTTGATGAAGTTCTCAAACAATCTTGTAAATTGGTATCAAAGTGCAAAGTATAAATCTTGTTTTTATAAATGAATTTTACTTGGTGACAAGGAATAGAAGGGATAGCTTGCATATTATGAATCCAAGTTCATCCCAGGAGAAGATCATATGTAAGTTTATCGGGCATGACTTGTATAGGCATAGGTAAAATAACATGTCCTACCTTAATAGGCAAGTTTATAGTACCTAAGGATGCTCTAACAACATTTTGAAAGCCATGAATAGAAAGATATTTAGGTTGAATAAGAGAAGTTTACACATTAATCTTATGCAATAAATCAATTCTACACACATTAAGGCTAGATCCATTATCCATTAGGGTTCATCCTATAACACTACCATTAATAAGAACAACAATCATAAGAGTATCATATTAATTTTTAATCTCCTTAGAAGGTAATTCATCTTGAGAGAATACAATTTGAGCTTTAGGTGCTTTCATAAAATCAATCAAAGAAGTCATATTATTAAGTGTCACTATAGGTGGGACATCTAAGCTCTTTAAAGTGACTTGGAACATTCCATGAATGTGTAGATGAAGTTTTAATCAAATCCCAAAGAGGTATCTTGGCATGAGTGGCTCAAAGTTGTTTAATAAGATCATGTTCCTTTCCAAGATGTTGAGAAAGACAAATTGGTGGAGAAAACATTGGTCAAGAAATAGGAAGATAATTTATGATAATTGGAGGAGAATTAGGTTGCCTATTGTTTCTTGTGTTATATCTATAAGAAACCACATTGTAACTTTATTGAGTGATTTGTTTGGCATATTCATAAGGAATTTTAGTGGCATAACCTCCTTGCATAGTAATGATCAGTTTATTGGGAGTGCAAAAAGTATCATGACTATAACTACCTTTAACCCCAATGACCGGTTTTTTAAGAGGTTGAGAGGTTTGAGGAGTAATACCACCTTGAAAAACAATCACAATATTGTTAGGAGTTACAACCATTCACATGTATCATATTTATCAAAGATGATTTGGGAATATGTGAGGAAGGTCTAGTAGAGCTAAAATCATCAAGTGCTTCATAAATAGGATTATCAACCTTAAACACTTATTCATGAATAGGATAATCTTCAGATTTAATGAAAGGAAAATCCTCATAGAGGGGATTGTTAGTGATATTGAACCCTTGTAGCATAAGAGCATTCTATTATTCCAAAGTATCCTTACAAGGGGGGTTCATTTTAGAAGGAGTAACATCATTCGTCATAGGTAGGACCAATTTCAGAACAAGAACTAGCACTAGTCATTAATGTTTTATCCATAGAAGAAAATTATTGAAATAGAAATAAGGTGTAGCATCACTAGGAAAGACGGACACCATATCATCCTCTAGCACCAAATTATCCCCATGGGGGAGGTAAAATATATGAGAAGGATCAACATCACTCTTGAAATCTTCATCCTTGAGAGGAAGATATTTGAAAGAAATGTTAGCAGTCTCTTCTTGAACTAGGTTATCCTCATGGGTAGGACCAATTTTGGGGGAGGAACAAGTATTATTTATTACTACTTCTTATTGAGAAGGGAGAGGATTAATAAAGGTGTTATTTAATTCATCCCATTGCCTCAAAATGTCCTATTAGGATCTTTAGGAGAGGGGTGAAGGTTCATAACAAGGTCTAAGAAACTATCATGATGCAAAGACAAGTTGACAAAAGCAATGAATTATGTGATTAAATAAGTGAAATAATATGAAATAACCAATTAATAATCTATATATTTAAGAAATTATTGCAAATATGAATGTCTAAGTGCATACAAATCAGATTTGAGACAATAAATCATAAATAAGCATGAAACAAGTTGGGTTCACCAAAATGTATAGTATGAAAATAGAACTAGTTAAGACATAAGACCAAGATCCACTTTCATACTAACATTGAAATACAAAATCACCTAGAGGAGTGATTGTATTTGACTAACTCTTGTAAAAGAGATTCAAATGATACTTCTAGGGTTTCAATTCCTTTGCTACTATGGAAAGTGAATGAACTAAAAATATATGTTGAAGTGATGCAAACTATGGCTAAGGTATGAAGAAATTAAACACTTAAGTTGTTGTAAATGACTGGCAGATAATTAGAAATTTTGTAAGAGACACAAAAATTGATAGGAAATTTGATTATGCATCTGTAACTAAAATCTGATGATGATCTGGCGGGACCAAGGCACCCTGCTATTAGAGAATATATAATTTGAAGCTATTTGGAATTCCCCTATAAAATCCGATGCAAAATCTTGATAACCAAGGCACCTTAGTGCCCTAGTCCTAGGGCAGCCACAAAAAATAGGTCCACATTCTAGGACTAAGTCTGTACTAGGCTCTTGATGCTATCTGAGGTCTTCCAACTTTGTTAGGTACCTGTAGCTATACACAAGAGGAATGAAAGGGGGTTGTGTTTAGTAGTTTGTCTAAGGTCAAAACCCCAAGTTTGGAATTAACCTTAATTGAAATAGAAAGTGAATTGTAACTAAATTCAAAAATCTTTCCTTTTGAGGGCAAGGAATTGAAATGCTTGAATGTATATTATTATATCTTCAATAGGTGATCCAATGCTCTTAAAATAAGTCCTCCATGTGTTGATTTAATAACATGATAAATCACATAAAATCCATAATTAAATCATAGATAAAATATAACATGAAGATGTCTTTATGTAGTTTTCCTCTCCTTAAATCAGGTTTGCTCACAAGGAATAAGAATTTTCTCTTGAATTAATGATAATGTTAGCATCATATGTAATTATGAAATGAATTTAGAGGGATTCCTTACATAGGGATTTCATAATTAGAATCACCTTTAGGCCTAATTAGATTTGATATATTTTGCATAGAGTGGGATTTGAATTAGATAAGATCACCAAATTATCCTCCTAAAATTCAAGGAAAAAAGAGTGGGATTGGGTAGCTAGGATTCACCCTGGTCCTATCGGCTTTTTTTTTTTTTAATTATAAAGATGTGAGATAACAAGGTTGTAATATTGAATCCAACTTGATGGATAAAAAAATAATGTGCAGATATACCAGATATGCTTTGAAGATTGAAATTAGGGTAAGATTAGGATGAATCAAGATAAAATGATAAAGGGAACACTTAGAATTAAAAGGCCAAATAAGAGTGTGATGATGTAATAAAGTGGGAATAAGACCCATAATATTGAATAGAATATTAATTAATTATATTAAAGTTCCCATAATGTATAGAGGAAAGGGAAATACTAAAATAGTTGCTAGGAGAGTGTGAAATTGGATACACTAATAAAGGTGTACAATTTATAATGCTAAAAATTGATATGATTGCAGGTTAATTTAGCATCATTAATATTACAAGAGTATTTTCCCTACACAAAATAAATGTGTCCATATTTGACAGAGGCTGATCATGAGGTCCTAGGCTTAGCGGACCTCTAGCATGCGACCTTTATGTCTGTAATTAGGGCTAACTTAGGGATGTTTTATGTACTTGAAGAGAGGTGGCACATCAAGAACAACTCATTTCATCTCCCAAATGGGTAGATGCCAATAACCTTGGAGGATGTCTGGCAGATACTTAGAATACCAACTATAGGAGAGCTACTCATATATGACAGGGATGGGGATAATGATTCTCTACACTAAGAATTTAGGGATGAGGATCTACTCATCAAACAATATGGGACAATCAGCTAGAGGGAGATGGTAGCTTCATGTACTCCACTCCCCTTGATTCTAGCAAGAGTGATTAGGGGTTACATTTGGCTTGACAAGAAGTCTAATAGTTTTGGTATTGGATGGGACCGCACTCTAAAGTGAATGATCACGGATGGGACTCAATTTTTTGAGGGTTCTTGTTTACAAGAACACTTATACCATGATATGCATTATTTCATATACATTGGTGCTATGAGCTTATCAACATGTGTGACATTGCTCCATGTATGGGCGTAGGATCATATAGTAGTTTTGAGGCTAGTTTGTATGAGGTTCTATGAGGCAAGACAACCCTATGTTCTTATGCACAATATGATCACTGCCCAACCTAAGCTAGGTAAGATAGATTACTGGAGGCATGTGAACAATGAGATTGATAAAATCAATTGGAGACCCTACATGAATTGTGAGGATTGGGAGGATGATGATGTAGAGCTCCTATTTTTCTTCTAGATTCAGTGCCTCATTGGTCAGACACAAAACATTATTGAGAGGCATGTACTAGATCGGATATCCAGATAGTTTGGGAGGATATAGGGATTTCCTCAAGGACCAGCCGAGTTTGCACGAACAGTATAGGAGATGCCCCACTAGGGACCCACCTTATCATATGTTGTTACATTGATATATTTTTAGGGTCTTTGTCTAGTACTATGGGATTTATGGAGAGACATTGTAGACATAGGTATGACACTTGAGTTTGAGGTTTGGTTTGTGAGACTTCCTTTTTTAGGCTGATGGGTAGTTACATGACTTTATAGGGGATGAGGAGGATGAGACTCTAGCAAGGAGATGATGCAAAAGGAGGAGGGGTTAGGAAAAGGGGGGAGATGAAGGATGGGCTGGGAAATATGTAGAAGTAGGGGGTGGAGGATAGGTGATAGCTAGGATATTGAGATCATTGAAAGGGCGAGGAGGGGTACCTTAGACTAGGGAACAAGGTGTTTAGATTTGAAATCAACCAAATCCACAAGGATAGGGTTAGGATCAACCTATGCCATAGGCATAGGGAGAAGGGGAAGGATAGAGGCATAGACATAATGATGGGAAAGTAGCTTCCCTATAGGCTCATGTGCAGGCCAGTGATACATAGATAGGGGTATTACAAGGCACTATTGTATCAAGAGATGTAGAGATAGTATCCCTCATTGACATCATTGTATTTGATAGATTATTTTTTGATTATATGAGATGACATGGTTTTTGGTGGTGACTATATGCATATGTTTACATTCCTATGTGATATTTATGGATGTACTTATGTCACTATGTGATTCTTATGAGATGCATGAATGTATTTTATTTTTATGATATGATATGGTTCTATGTGATGTTTCTATATGATCTTCATGACGTATGATACCTACACATGTACATGTTCTATCATTACATGCTTGTGATTTATGACAACCAATATGGACATGTGGATAAACTTATGATGATTTATGAGATATTTTTATGTTATAATTATGATCATATGATTTGATGTATGGATGCACTTATGATCTTTCTATGATGCTTCTATATGATTTATGCATAAACCTTCAATGCATAATGCTACATGATGGATTGTTATGATTATGATAGATACTTATGATGGATGAGTATGTGCTAACCTTTGTGATGTGGGATGTAATGTTATATGATATGGAGTCCTAACATGTAGTGATGCAGGATGATGTATAATGTACGATATGCTCCTAATGTTTTCGATGTGTCAATATACACAATCAATTGATGTGTGACTACTACGATGAGAGAGGGATGGGAGATGATCAATTAGCCATAGAAGAAGTAGAAAGATAGGGAATATGAGAATACATGAGCTCTTGTGTGAATATAAAATGCATCAACTCTAATATTATAATGCTTGAAATAGTTTTATTATCAGTTCTAATATCACAATGAATAAACTTTCATGCATAATATTTATTTTCTTTGGTTTATCTTTTTTCACAGATTTTCACACACATAGATTTGAGGATGATAAAAAGCTAACTTGGAGCTCATCATTGGATCAAAGGGTTTCAACACAAAAGGGGAGAATTAAAATCGATGCTCACTTGTTCTAAACCTTTTCATTTCCCTTCAAAAATTGATCATAATAATCTTTTGCATTTATCATAAAATCATTTCTTTCTTTAGATCAACTTTCTTGGTGTGTCTTCCACAAATAGAAAATGGGATTAAAATCAACCTTTCACATTTTGATTTGGACTTAAAATGAGCAAATTTATTTTCATCTCTAAGATCACTTATGTATGATCTCCTCTTGGAACCTAGCGGTAACCTTGAGTGATAAGAAATACGTGATCTTGTTTTGTTTTTTAGGAGGCCTTCCTACAAAAGTGATCACTCTCAGTACAAACTAAACTCTTGTGTTCCAGTGGAGTAGAGGGTGAATTGAAAGACACGCCTCTTGGAAGTGAAATATTATCAATTTGGGCTAAGCCTCTGATAACTTTACCTTAGATAAGTGAATGTGGAGAGTGGGTTACCGTCTCCTCTTGACTATTTGGCACTTTTTCACTTTCACTTCATAGATTTAGGCCTCACATACCCTTGTGGTATATAGAGGATACCCCTAGTTGAACTTGTAAAGCTTATAGTTAGACCTTTTGGCCATCATTTGTTGTGTATGCAAGGACTGATACCCCCACTTGAGTAGGCTTGTTGGTGTGTTTTATGTTCTTGAATGCTTATACTACCTTTGCCACTAAACCATAAGGGGGCATTTCATCCAAATTGAGCCATAGGATTTTGTATTTTTCATTTTTTTTTGTTTTCATATTTAATAAAAAATTTATAAAAAAATTTAAAAATAAAAAATCCATGAAAATTCAAAAACAACTTAACAAGGTCTTATATAGTTGAAACAATCTACAAAAAAACATCTTGGATTAGTATTATGCATTTCATAAGGGAGGTGGAGAATTTATCCCTCCAATTGAAAGAGCATATGAGACCATACCATCATAACCAACTTATCAATCATATCAATCCAACTTAAATATTTCCTAAAACTTGCACCAAAACTACATACAACAAAAATAACAACAAATCATGTTCTATACAAACACATATAACCCAAACCCAAACTTTAGGGATTGGTTTGAAAAAATGGATATGGAAGTTAAAGAATCTAGGCCAAATTCCCAAGTCACACATCCAAACTACATCCCCTAAAACAACATTGTACCCAACCAACAATCCACATGTACACCCACACCTCAAACAAACCAAAACAACTCTCACATTTCTCAAAGCAATAAATCCATAAAAACCCTTCTAGCAAACATTTGCAAGACACAACAAATAAAATACACAAATCTTGGAGAACCTACATAATCAACATTGAAGAAACTTATTTCCTCCAATATTATAACACTTACCTTGGCTATAGAATTTGAAGCAAGAGTAAAACCCACATGATATAATGATAATGAATTTTGTGAATATGATAGGATCAAAGGACATAAAACTTTTGATTGCTCAAGACTAAAAAACCTCATTCAAGACCTTATCATTCAAGGTGAAATTACTATTGAATAACATCTTAATAATTCACCTAACGGGGAATTAGGCATATGTCAAGTTATTATTTCCAAGCATTATCAAAATCATATACCTATGTCTAGCAATGGATCACCCTAAAATAAATCATCCATCTCTCCCACCATTATCTCATCCCCTAAAGCTTTACTACAATAATCTATAGAATATCCATCAAGAAATGAATCCAATGATGATATCTTTAAAATTTATCCCAAAGGGCTATCTAAAATAGAAATATAAGGTAATCCACTCCTTGACACCAATTTGTCCCATGCTTCAAAAATCCTAGTCCAGTCAAACCCACTCTAGAAAGTCATATTCAAGATCTAACCTTATCATGCCAAAACATAAAATTGATCTGAGAATCCTCCATGAATATCCAAGCTCATACCTTGTGTCAAGAGGATAACCCAAAGTATGAAGAAACAAGTCCTAAAATGAATCAATATCAAGATCCCAAATCTTTCCCATCCCATCCAATTTTTGACAATGATCCCATATCCCTAGAATCTCATGATGATCCCTCCATGTCTTCTCATTCCATCTAAGATGATTCCCTTCCAAGTCTCATTCAAAATCCACTTAATAAGAAATATCATGATATATGTCCATCATTTCCAATGATCTTATACAAAATCAAGAGCAAAGAACCATTTCCACTCCATCTAACGATCCTCTTCCATGTCAAGATCAAAGTATCCCTTCATTTCCTTTTCATAATCCTCCATATCTATCTCAAGGTACCAATATCCCTCCTAGTCTCCCTCATAATTTTGGTCCTCCATAATATTCCCTTTCTCCTACCCACACCATTCATAAACCCCTTACTTATCAACTTGGATCCTCCACTTTCATCCAATCTGATGTACTCCATGATCTTGTCATTCCTTCAATACCATATCCTCCTCAAAATGGAATTGCATCTTGTTTCAAAGGAAACAACTATCCCATTCATAAAAATATGTGTCAGAGCATGAATTATCAAGGCAAGGGGTTAGGAATCCATGAACAAGGTATATTATAACCCCTTGGTATAAAATAAAATCCTAATTGTCATGGTCCTAGCTACATATCTCACTCTCAAGATATTGTTATCCCTACTAAGTCTTAGTATTCTCCATTAATCCAAACATGCACATTCCCCTTCATCCCTTCCATCCATTTTAGGTCCTTATACCCCAAAAGTAAATCCTTCCTCCCTTCCATCCATATTAGGTCCTTCCCTCCATCCACCATCCATATCATCCCTACCTCACAATCCACTTACCCTATCATAAATCAAGGTAAATAAAGGCACACATCATTGAGAACTTCCAACCATCTACCTACACCAACCCATATAAAATACCTCCATATTTTTCTTATCCATCCATGAATCCCAATGCTTTTGTAAATAATTTGGATGCAAAGCATAAAATCCTTATGTCCAAAAATCCATGTACATCCAAAGATCACCATGTCCCATCTAAGAGACAAGTAAAAACAAATCATGATCCAAAAAAAAAATATATCCAAAAAGATATAAATGGCCATCAAGCAAAAATGAAAAATAAAAAACCAGGTGATTCCTAAGCTTGTCATAGAAGAAATGCATTCCAAAGAATCACAAAGAAAAAAAACCATGTGGGTTCTTAAGTGATGCAAGAGCATCCCTGGTTGATGAGCAATCTTGCATCATCCAAAAATATTTATTTTTAGTTTTGTTCTTGTTTAGTTCTTTGTGCAACTTTCTATGTTCTTACCAGTTGGTACTGGTAGTTTCTTGATCTTCGTGGTATTTTTGGTTTCCAGTCAGTTTTATGTGCTTGATTCCAGATTTTCAATTCATTAGGGTTCTTTTCTGGTCAGTTATCGCTTTTAGTTGACTGTTTCTAGGTTCTGGGATAATTCTTGTGCTTACCAGTTGGTTTCCCTTCATTACTGGCACAATTCTTGGTGTGTGGATCTATCTTGGGTCTTATCTGATGTTCTTTGGCATATGGCCGACCTTCCTACTAAGCCGCACCTCTTGGTTGTTATTTTTTGAAAAGATTTATTTAATTCTTAGGGCTGAGCTAATTACACGTTTCATTTCTTGAATTGGTAAATGTAATCTTATGAGGCTGGCTCAGATATGTTTTGGTGGGTATAAATATGTTATTATGTAATAATTTGTAGGGGCAGATGAATCATAATTGAGAATAAGGATTGAGATTCACATTTTGTTATCTGGTTGATTTTTAGAGTCCTGGATTGGATTGTATCTGGCTGATAGCCTGCATGTAACCGGTTAATTACCGGATGTTCTTTGAGGATTATATGATGATTATTGAATAATTGCCAGAAGTTCTTGGGCACAAATATGATATGTTTATGTGATCTTGTTATGTTTTCTTGCTAATTTTGTTGTGTTTCTCTTGTTGCATAAGCCGGTTGGTTCAATTTGAGGGTTTTACTAGTTATGGCTGCATTATTAAGTTGTTGCATCCTAAATAAAAATCAAAATTGGTATCCAAGCTTGCTAATCAAAATTTTTCCTTCACTCCCCTGTCCAAACATCTCCCACCTTCCAAACCTATTTTGTGTCGTTATGTCCCAAAATTCGCATCCACTTCTTCATAAAAATCTCAAACTCAAAAATATATTTTTCCACCATCACTCCACCATTCCCTCAAAGTGTGTGCCAACATTGATCTTGCCAACATTTTCATCCATCCATACACAAATCATCCAACACGCTACATTTTATCCAACACCTATTTTCTATCCTTTCATCTCTCCCATCCAATCCTTTGCATAAATCCTTACCTTATTCCATCTTATCATCTACTTCATCTCCCTTTACCATCACCCTACCAACATCTTTGAGCATACCTTCAATAGCCATGGACCATTTAAATACATATATAAGGATTACTATCTAAAGAAATAATATGGTTGGGTCTTCCCTGCATCTGCTATCATGCATCCATTATCTTCCAAAAAGTAAATTAAAAAGAAAAAGAAAAATGAAAATTTAAAAAAGTAAAGAGAAATAATTCATCCAAGGGTGAAAACCACCTCTTGTGGTGCCTTGGGAAAGTGTCATGATGAAAACTTGGCAAACAAGCATCATGTGTAATCCAGTATCCTTTTGTACTCTACACTTGGGGGCAAGTTTTATCCATTCTACATGTAGACGTATAAAAATGACCACTTTCCTAAGTGAATATTTAATATTATTTTTAACCTCATTCCTCTATTTAATTAAATGAAATACCTAATTTATTTAATTAAGTTCACCTAAGCATTTCATAACCTTTGATTAAATAAATATCTTTATTTAATTAATTTCCCTTTCTCCCCTTTTAATTAAATTGATCCTTGCAAGTAAATAAATCTAATTTATTTATTTAAATTTCCCACTTGTATTTATGCAAGTTGTATCTATTTTTGTTGAAATAAAGTAATTTATTTTAATTAAAATTAAACTCCATCCACTTGCAAAATCCTACCTCTCCCACTTGCCTCTCTAAACCCCCTTCTATATTCTTCTAATTGCTTCTAATTTAGCCTAATCCATCTCCTAAATATTGTCATATCCCTAAACAAAGGGAAGTCACTTCTCAAACCCTCAAAGTCTTCAATAACCATTAAAGGCTTTATGTCTTCAACAAGTTAACCTTTGAAGTCTTCATAACCATTAATGGTTAACTCAACCTTCTTGCATGATTAGAGACTTTCTCTATAACTCAACCCCCATCTAACCCAAGGGTCTCATCAAGCATTCATGGCTTTAACCTTGGTTATTCCTCTAACCCTTGCACAAGATTTTATCCCTTGGGTAAAAGCTTTATCCATTGGATAACCCTAACCGAACCTTAACCCTTACCTCCTAAGGTAACCATCATGTCTTCTCAAGCATTTAATGCTTCTTTCATCTCCTCTCAAGCAACCTCTTGTTGACAATTGTCACCATTTCATTGGTGAGAATTGTAAACATGGATAGATAACTTTCTATCTTAGCCCTTGTTAAGATTATCCAATCTTGACCATCCATTGCCCTATTTTTCCTATAAATAGAGCTCTCATTCTCTCATTTTGAGATATCCAAGTTTCATACATCTAATCTATAGTCATTTTACTAAGCATTTAGCCTCTCTTTGATAAAATCATCTTAAATATCATTTTAGAAATAATTTTAAATATCATAGCATATCCATGTTAGACTAGCATATGTTGTTAGGATAGGATTACTAATCTTCATCATAACATCATATCCATGCTAGTTTAAATCATCATAGCTTCAATATCATACATATCTAGGAATGCATTCATGCTAAATTAATCAAACATCACTCATTCTTGGAGTAGTCATTCCCAAGTCACTTTGCTCAGTGATATGAGAGAAAAGACATTGACTTGAGGGATCTTGTGAGATAGGGAACAATGGAACACCCTTGGGAAGTTGAGCTATTCAATATAGCTCCATAACTTGAACCAAGAGTCCCATTGGTGTGTGGATCTTTTGGAAACTGAATTTTATGTTTCTTTACCCCACATTTCCCGCACACATTTTTGGCGCCCACTGTGGGGCATAACCCATGGTTAATCTTATCATTTTTGATGGAGGAGCAATATGGCAAGCACGCGGAAAAGTTGAGTTAGCGCATTGGAGCATTCTGTTAGCGCATAGAACCCTTTAGTTAGCGCTTTTGGTTTACTATTTAGTGCATAAGACCTCTTCATTAGCACATTTAGCATTTTAGTTAGCACATAATAGTCTGACTGCCTTCTGTACAATCATAGCGCATTCGGAAAATAGAGTAGCGCATGCAGTAAACAACTTAGCACATAGGAAGCATTCTATAATGTATATGTGCTTTTCTATAGTGCATAGGTGTAGCAGTATAGCACATTGATCTGACAGAGAAAAGGCAAAATTTTGTAACCGAAGGGAGAAAGATTTAGGCTTGTGTAAGCCCCCATCAGATTCTGGTTTTACTGACTTTCTTCTTGCAGGCAACTAACCACTTTTGTGCAGGTTTAGATTAAGTTAAATAGGAATTTTAATTCTTTTAACTTTCTAGTAAAAAGAATTCACTTTTCTATAAATTTGGAAAGAATCTCATGTTTTCATTTTGGGCTTAAAATTTACTACATCGTCACTTGGGTTCTAAGAAGAATTTCATTGCAAGGTAAAAAGAACAACAAAAACAAACTCTTTATTTCTTTTCAAGTTTGGAAAAACTTTTCAATTTGGGTCTAAAAAGAACAAGTTTCATTTTTGCAAAAGAACTTCACCTTCCTTTGGTGCATAAAAGGATCCATTTTTATTTTGCAAAGTGTAAAAAGAACCTCACTTTTTATTTTGGGCAAGGCAAAAGGAAATTTTTCATTTATCGCCTTTACATTGTTGACCAAAATTGAAATTTCATTTGTTGACCAGGATTTCCATTTTCTTAGATAGAAAATTATTGCTATGAGGATCTAAAAAGAACACCATGCTTTTTTGGAGCAAAATCTCCAAGTAGAAATTAGAAAATCATTGATTTGAAGGTTAAAAAGAACACTTGTGTGCCTAATCTCGAAAGTGGAAGGTATATGCTCTCCCCTTAATTGGGTGACCAAAAATTCAAACCACTCTTACTCTTTCTTTACTTCAAGCAATTAAATCTTTTAGCATGCCTTCCCTCCCGAGTTTCTCTTAGAGCGCCATTTAAATGGTCAGTGAGAGGGGAACAAACTAAGTGGGAAATGACTTTATTGCCAAGTGTTCCAACCCACTATAATCAAAAGTGGAGGCTATGAAAGTCCCCTTCAACGGTTTTGCTCAATCATTAGCCTTCCCCCAGTATCTTTAAGATATGTAAAGCCTTTGTTCTAAAGCTTGGGAAGCCTCCCAAGGGAGTTTATCACTAAAGATGAAATGGAAGCCTAATTAAGAACCTTAGAAATAGAAACTTTGAGTTGAGTCAATATCTAAACATCTTCAATATCATAGTGCAAGGGTGGGGAAGAATCTTCCCCCAAGATCACTCACCATATATCTCCCAAAATAACTACTCAATTGTGAAGCAATTCACATTGAGTTAATTTCTAGCAAAAGGCAAAAAAATGGGCGCCCCCTAAGGGTGACAAGGTTGTTTGAGCTAACGAAATATCAAGACTAGTGGGATATGATATTGTTGATGACCCTTAAATAAAGAGTCTATCTAATTTGTCTTACTTGTTATCTAAACTTGTGAAAACATCGGGGCATTGAACACATCCTCATAGAACATACACTTTTTGTTTAACATAGGCAAAATTTGTTATCTCATTTGTGTGTCGTGTTTGCAATTTATTTTTTAGAAAACCATCCATAAAAAACACAAGTTAAAATTCCAAACTAGCAGAAAACAAAGAAATCAAGGCAACTTAGCACATAGGAGCAACTTCCTAGTGCATATCAATCATTCTATAGTGCATCTGCACCAAAACTTAACACTCTTAGCCTTCACTTTAGTGCATAACCAGTTTCAGATTAAGAAAATTTTCAATAGTGCTTTGTGATACTAGTTTAGCATATTCACACATCAGCTTAGTGCATGAAAGGCATATTTTAGCACTTTCAGCTTAAACAATAGCACTTTTCAAGAACATATTAGCACATAATCTTTCAGTCAAAATAATTACAAACAAATCTTAGCCAACACATAAAAGAGGAAGCTTAGTGCATAGAGAACTTTCTGTGATGCATCTAGATCATTAGTTAGTGCATCCAGTGTCTACTTTAGTGCATGGTAAAAACCAAGAAAAATAGAGAGTAAACCAAACATTTCAAAAAAAAATTATCACCAGTCCTGAATACCCTTTTGGGTCTTTTGTCAAACTCACCAGTCAAAATCCGAACCAAATTATCTGAGAAAACAATTCCAAAATCAAGCAAGCATCCTTAGAACAAAGTTTTCAAATCTTAAACTAGCTCGAGATAAAGACTTCATCCAACCAAAATTAGGCAATACCATCACATTGATCAAAGTTTTACCATCTAACAAATCCTATCACAAACAAAATACCAAGTTTAATCCTTAGTTGTCAAATCAAGTTTCCATATCGGGAGACTCTTATCCATATCATTTGACACACTTTGTCGTGGGGGAGAATCTAACTAAACCTCTACTTGATGAAGTAAGCTTCATTTTTTCAAACAAAGTATCATAATCCAACATAAAAGGAAACCGTTGATCATTCTTGTAGGACCACTCCTCATATTTTAAGAAGAACAAGTCTTCATCACAAAACTAAGTTGAAGAAGAGACAACCTAGTTCTAAGACACTTGCAAAAAGGAATAAGTTTCTCTATATCAATCGCCAACTTTTTAAATCACATCGTGCAATCTTGCATCACATGCAATTGTATATTCAGGTCAAATCAAACAAGTTTGACAAAGAACCTTTAAGAAGTAGAGCTTATATTCAGAAAGCGACATTCAACCAATGCTTAAATCATGGAGGAAGGATCAACCCCTCTTTATTCCCACAGTTTTGTATCACTTATAACGAAGCTCAACCTAAACCACCAACCCCTAAGAGAGAAAGAGAAGACGAAACTCACTTTGTAACCGAATTTTTTTATTGAGGAACATATTCTATACACCAAACACCACCAGGAACTCTGATAGAAATAAATGCCCATTGTCACTCACTCTCAAAGAAACAAGCAAAGCGAATCACAACTAGAGTCAAGTATGGGTCGTAGATTATCGAACCCTTTCGAGTATACTTATCTAGGAGATACGGAGATCACTGAGGAACTTCTCCAAGAATGTCAAGAAAACCCCTCATTCCAAAGGCTCATGGGAAGACTCATTGAAGCTGACAAGGAAAAATATATGTTCATGCTAACTAGAAAAGGAGTTAGACTTCTTGAAGATTTCGATACCGAAAACTTAAGGAATGTAGACGAACATTTTTTTAGAACAAGGTCTAGAAATTACACCTATCAAAACCAACAAAGAGAAGAAGAAACACATGACCTGGAAATCATACATGAACAAAATAACACACCCAAACACAGCCATGCCCAAACTTAGGATAATATTAATGAAAGGGAAGAAGCTTTCCCTCGACGTACAAATGCACCCATTGTTGCTCTTACACAACAAATTTAAATGTTGCAAAGGCAAATGCAGGACATGCAACAAGGGACCATAGTGTGATACTCCTTGGACAAGATCTGTCCTTATCCCTTTGATAGGAGATTAAACATGATACATTTTCCCCCGAATTTAGATATACCAAAATACAACAAATACGATGGTAAAAGTGATCCCCGCGATCATGTTCAGGAATTTGGTACCATAAGCCTAGAGTTTGCTCATGATGACACTTACCTAATGAGACTATTCCCAAGAAGTTTGGGAGGGAAAACAATGGAGTGGTTGTCTAAACTTACACCTCCCATCAGATCATTTAATGAGTTGGTAAACAAATTTATCACACAATACTCCTATAATATTCAACACACAATCACCATGTTGGATGTATGCATCACCAAGCAAAAAAACAATGAAACATTCATGTTGTTTCTTCAGCGTTGGAGACGTATGGTTTCAAGATATCCTCAAGATGTGTCTGAAAAAGAAAAGATGGAGATATTTATCAACAATCTAAATAGTAAGATGAGTTATCAACTCAAACTCCAATGCATACCATATTTTGCCAAGTTAATCAAAAAATGGAATCCAAGTAGAGGAAGCCTGCATCAAGAAAGGAAAATTAAAGTTCTTTAAAGAAGGAACTAACTCATCCAACACTCACTCCTTTAACAATCAAAACAACAACACCTTAGACAAATCCAGATTTTGGACAAGAAACAAAAACATTATTAATGAGGGAGGAGCTAATGCTAATGATATGAAGTCCAAACAACCAGTATTAGCTTTATCAGGTAATCCACAATCTAACAAAAATCAAAAAGGTGTTAATCAAGGCACTAACAGTTATCCACAAAATACCAATCAAGGACCTTCAATTTCAAACATCAACAACAATATCCAAGGCAATAACAATACCCAAGGCAACAACAATAACCAAGGAAACAATGCTAACCGAGGTAATAGTACAAACCAGAGAGGTAACACCAACACTTTCCCAAATAGACACAACTACACACCATTGGGGCAAACCTTAGAATCAACATTTCAAGAACTCCTGGCAAACAAGATTATCACATTGTCGACCATAAACAACTTTGAACCCTATATCAAACCACCTTGGTGGAATGACTCACATTTCTGTGATTTTCATCACAAAAAAGGACATCACACAAATGATTGCATGAGGCTTAAGAATATTGTTTAGGATATGATCGATAGAGGTGATTTAAAGGTTGATGGTCTCAAAACAAACGGTGACCATGACGCCTTTAAAAATCCTCTTCTAAATTAAAACAAAGAAGGATCTTCAACATCAAATGATACAAGGGGCACTTGTATAAATCACCTATACAACAACACCATCAATCACATATCGACATATGACAACCAAATAAATGTCATAAAAAATCAAGGGCAAACAAGACCATGCATCAATCAATGTGACAACCAGAGCTCAAAAATACTTCTTGAAAGGGCATACATCAACATCAACCACTATCCCCAAGACTCAATATGATTTGGTTAATCAATTGTGAAGATCTCCTCAAATATCCATACTCGAGTTACTCAAACTCTCGCCGAAACATAAGGACATCTTAGAATGACCACTCATTGAAACAAATGTTCCTCAAGATTTGGACATTGATAAATTCCAAGCCATGGTGGCTCATATGACAAGGCCTCATAATCTCACCTTTTTCGAACATGATAATATCTCTTTGATTCATCCACATAACAATCCCCTTCATATTGAAGTCTTAGTCTACAAACATTGAGTTAAAAGAGTATTAATAGATGGATGAGCCGGTCTCAATATCTGTACTTTAAAACATATCCGTGCATTAGGCTTCTTTGATTAGTCTATTAATCCACACAAAAAGATCACCATCAAGGCCTATGATGATGAATAAAGATCATCTAAAGGAACTATAATACTACCTATTCAAGTAGGACCGGTACAAAGAGACACTATGTTCTAAGTCTTAGACATAGACTTAACATACAATATTCTATTGGGTCATCCTTGGATACATGAAATGCAAGTAGTGCCTTCAACATACCATCAGTGTGCCAAATTCCCATATAATGGACAAGAAATTTCTATATCTACCGATAATAATCCTTTTCAACATTGCAATGCTATAGGGGTAGCTCAAGAAAGCTTGGTTCCACACAACAGGGAAGCTCCAACTTCCTCAGCATTAGATCATTATCAATAAAAACTCAAGTCTTTATCGATGGACTTCAGACAAAAGATGAAAATCAAAGAGAAAGGCATGAGAGAATACTCTTTCGAACCCATGTGTCTATCCAAAATGCCAAAATCACCAAAATCTCATGGGCAACCTTTTGCATCGACACATCAAGCAATAAAACCCATCACCAAGTTTGATGGCAAATTTATCCAATTGGGCACACTAGCAAATGAATCAGAAGAGAAAGACATCCTTAGTTGGCTATACAAGGATGAGGAAGAGGTCAGATATGCTACTCTGGAGGTGGCCATACCAATACAACAATATGGAAAAGGATTCCTGATCATGCAACAAATGAGATACAATGGCAAAGGACCTATAGGCAAGCGTCAAGAAGGCCTTACAGAACTGCCAGAACCTCCTTCCCAATTTTATCGAGACAAAACAGGACTAGGATATGGACGCAACATACCACCTAGGCACAAACAAAATAAGTATCAAAAACCTTAGTGGAAAGCAAAGAAAAAATACAATGAAAACTCATGGCAAGAGGCACTACACCAAGCAACATAAACAACAAGGAAAGAGCGAGAGCACTAGGAAAAAGAGAAATGGCAAGATGAACTAGTCATTCAAAGGGACGAAACATCTTATGAGAAAGTACATCATGTACAAGAACCTATTCAAAACAAGGAAGAGTCATCACCCAAAGAAATCACTTCTCCCCAAGGAGAAACAGTGTATGAAAAAATGCAAAGGGTACAAGTAGGCTCTGATTCTGAATCAGAAAAAACTACAAGACTAGTATCAATTATTAGAGATCTTTTCTCACCCTACAACGTACTTGTCAGTAGCATTGAAAGACTCTAGGACAATGCTTTTGAAACTGATTCTAATGACTATGAATGGGGTAGTTGTTAAAATATTAATGAGGATATCGAAGAAGATACTATCCATTCACACATGCCCCTTTCTCAGGAGAGACAAGGCGTAGAGTCTCGATTACTTGAATTCAGATCACAAAATATCTACGAGGCTAAGGAAAATGAGCAGCGACACTACGAACAAGTCTACTCCAAAGATGATACCATTGAAGACCTTGACAATATCATTAACCTAACCAACATCCCAGACAACTATAACGATACCTCTATTATGACACTTACTGCAGCCAATCTCGACCCATCAAATGACTCTCTACCACTTGTATTTCTTGATTTAATAGACTAGGAAGAACCTGAACACCATGATATACCTATTTTCCTAGGTGATGAATCCATTGTCCATTACCTATGTACAGTCAACCTAGAAACAAGCTCTACCAGTGAAAAAATATCAATATTTGCAATCGGGAGAGTGCCAAGCCTCTCAGTTGCAAAATTGAAAGAAACAAAGGATCTAATGCTAAAAACCAGTCAACGACAACACTAGATTACAAAAAAGTCAAAATAAAGGACACATCTGAGGGTGAAAACCTTTATAAGGCACCTAAGGATGGGAGACTTGACACTCTTCCTGAGCACTATCAAGAGTGCTCACCCATATTGATTGAGCCAACTCAATCAATAAACATCGATATAGAAGCAACAGCTAAAAACATACACCTAGCAGAATCACTAATAGATGAGGAACAACTAGAGTTTATTAGATTATTCAAAGAAAAGAAAATCAATTTTGCCTAGTCCTATGTTGATATGCTCATAATAGATCCAAACCTAATCATGCATCATTTATCTATTGCTCCAGGAGCTAAGCCAATCAAGAAAAAGTTAAGAAAGATGAATCCGCATGTGGCATTAATGGTCAAAGCTAAACTAAAGAAGTTATTAGATGTCGGATTCATTTGACCTATAGACTATGCTGAATGGATTTCAAACATTGTACTAGTTTCAAAACTAGACAGAAGCATCAGAATATGCACAAATTTTAGAGATGTTATCAAAGCCTGTCCAAAGGATGACTTTCCTTTGCCCAGCATCGACATAATTGTGGACCTAACAACAGGCCATGCAATTCTATCATTAATGGATGGTTTCTCTGGCTATAATCAAATCAAGATAGCTCCAGAGGATCAAGATACAACTGTGTTCACTTGCCCTTGGGGAACATATTGTTGGAACATCATGCCTTTTGGCTTGAAGAATGTTGGGGCAACTTATCAAAGAGCAATGACGACAATCTTTCATGATATGATGCATACCTTCATGGAGGACTATATGGATGATTTACTAGCTAAGTCATTCACCCAAGCAGAACATCTAGACATATTAGATAAAATATTTCAAAGATTGGAGTAATTCCAAGTCAGGCTAAACCCTAAGAGGTGTGTCTTCGGGGTGACATCAGGTAAACTATTAGGCTACATTGTGTTTGCAAAAGGCATTGAAGTAGATCTAGTGAAGGTACATGCCATCATGAAGATGCCACCTCCCAGGAACATTAGTCAACTTAGATCTCTACAAGGACATCTGTGTGTGTGAAAAAGTGAACCTGTAGCTACAAGAACAACACTTCAATTAAGTCATTATATGCATGGTTAGTAATCAATAATCAATAAGAAATAAACCATAGCAAAGCGACTAATTGCCTTCTTAAAGATGCAAGTACAAGATTGCTCTCAGATTTTTATAAGAAATACCAGTGACTAGACTACACCAAGATGAAGGATTTAATCTATATGATATTAAGCTATATGGATGCAAGATGGATGAATAATTCAAGCAACAATGAATGCAAGCAATAATGAATGTAAAATGGATGCAAATAATCTAAAAAAGCACAATGATCTTCAATGACTCCATCGTGAAATTAGCGTGATAATAATCTCCAAGCGTGTTCTCAAAAATCTCTGGGGTGAATTGGAATGAGAGCTGAAGACTGAATTTATAGAGAATCACAAGAGAAAAAGCTAATTTAGGATTAATTGAAATAATTGAGAAATCATGTTCAGTTAACCTTGAGATAGATTCCAATTATAGTTTAATTTAAATGCATTCAAATTAGAAGTCCAAGTTGCATTGGAAAATAATAATAAATTAATTCCATGCATATCTGATAAAAATAGATAATTCTTTAATTTATTCAAGAAAAAGGTTTTTTCAACGCAACTGAACTTCTTTTTTTGTTTTGAAAATCTTTAAGTTCCAATTTTAGAGAATAATTCAATAATTCAATTAAATTGCTTTTCTGATTTCAAGTTCTAAACTTAGAAAAAAGAAATAATATCTCAAGTTTGATTTCTCTTTCAATTCAATTCTTTTTGTTTTATTTTCAATTAAAATTAATCCTTTTGTAATAAATTAATCCTTTTTGCATGATTGAATGGCAAATTTATTAATTAATTAAATATGCAAGGATATTTAATAAATTAAAATGGGATAATTGATCAAAATGATATTCTTGGAAATGATTTGATTAATTAAATAAATATTTAATTAATGTTGAGTAGTTGATTTGCCATGTGATTTTTGATAATTAAAGAATTAATAATATGCTCAAGATTAATTTAATTGCCTTTGGTTAGGACCTTGGTGATGTTGTCGAGATTAGGGGCCCATGGTTTAGATGACCAATTTTAGGGTATTACATTTGCCCCTCTTTGAATTAATGTGTGAGCAATGCTTTGATTCAAAGAATGTGTGATGTCTAGGAGATGCCAGTTCTGAACTTGATTGATCATGAACTAGATGAAAAGCAAGGTGTTTAGCTTGATTCGAAGCGACAAAGTTGAATAAAGTCTGATTAAAGTGATACTGATCCCAAACTTGATTGAACTGAGGAACGATAGAAAACAAAGATACCAAACTTGAACTTGATTGATCAAGAAGCGGATCTTACTGATCTAGAACTTGATTGATCTTAGATATAGTGAGTGATGATAAAAAAAATCGATCTTGAACTTGATTGATCAAGACATGATGAGCGAAGAATAAACCGTTTAGCTTGATCAAGAAATGAATACTGAACACCTGCTTAGATTTAGTGTGATCAAGGAAACTCTATAAACTTTTGATTGAGTTTAAATGAATAATCAATTTGATTTGAAGTGATGAAATTGATTAATGTTAAGAGATTAATTCAAATGAAAGACAAATATCAGCTTGATTTGAAGCGATGAAATTGATATGCCCCTAGTGATTGATTTGATTCAGATGATCAAGAGATCTCAACTTGATGTGAAGTGATGAAGTTGAGATTCCCCTTAGCAATAAGGATTTTTTTCTTTAATTGGAAAGATTTTGCTCGACTTTTGATGAAGATTTGAAAAATTTCTCGACTTGTGAGATGTGAAGTCATAAAGTCGTGAGTATGCCCCCTCGGGAGAGAAATTGAAAGATAGCGAGGGATTGATTATGGGCAATTGTGTGGCAAAAATAACTTATTTGAGCACAAATTGATTCTTAGGATTGTTTTTTTTGAAAATTCAGGTGATGATTGATAAGAAATTGAGCATAGAGTTGATTGTAATGTTGATGTGTAGAATGAAATTGAATTAAGATTCAGCATTGAAATTGAGCGCAATTTGAAGAAAGAATGAGCATTTGATGAAAAAACCGCTAAGTGGTCAAAATTGTGAAATTGAATAGAAAAATGATCTTGAATTTCAATTTTGATCTCGAAAATGGAATCAGAGCAGGCAAATTAGCTAAGGGTACAATTTTCATAACCATCGGAGCAAGTTGAAAAATTAGGTTTTAGGCTATATATAGGATGAAAGTGTCATTTTCAAATCATTTTAACCCTCCAAGTTTGAAAATTCAAAAAGCCTTCTGCGAATAAAAATGGTGGTCCCTACTCATCAGCATCGATTTGAGCACCAGAGACATCACA
This sequence comes from Cryptomeria japonica, assembly GCF_030272615.1. NCBI lineage: Eukaryota > Viridiplantae > Streptophyta > Pinopsida > Cupressales > Cupressaceae > Cryptomeria > Cryptomeria japonica. Next base: position 214,060,681 of record NC_081410.1, on the reverse strand, counting down.
ATCGACCCTGAAACTACGAGCCAACGGTAAGTGATCGATCTTTAGCCTCTTTATGTTTCCAATTTTGAATTTTTTTGTTTATTTTTCACATTTTTCACGGGTTTTGGGTCAGGTGTCATAGTTTATCGTGCAAGACAGGATCCTATCTCGTACAAGAAATTGGCAAATTGTCTTTTATCGTTTGAAGCCATTAGATTTGTCGTACAGGATTCACCCTCGTGTTGTATGACAAGTCTGTTAAAAGACCATTTTGTCGTGCGATGTGTAAAAGTTTGTCATTCGAGGCTGTTTACTCATACAAGAGCCATTCCTAACTCGTACGAGATGTTGTTTGACTATGTTTTGTCGTTCAGAAGATAGTGTTCATTTTTGAAAGTGTAAACATGAAATTTTGCTTTTGCATTTGACTTATTTGGATTTGTGTGATGTTTAACTTCTCTTGTAGGCTCATTTAGAATGTTTTCTGATGATCGTTGTTGGGTTTTTTTGTAGGTGTGCTTACCTCCTATGCTCTTCAGATGTGTATATCCTCCCACTATGGCTTTGGTTCATGATTTGTCTAAGGTTGAGCAGACTCATGTTGATATGTGTGGCTTGACTCACCTAATGAGGTTACTACTGATATTCGTGTGAACCATGGGATGCTCACAGTGTTGGTAGAGCAGTTTCATTTAGAGCATAATACCTTTCATTTGCCAGTGTGGGAGTTGACTATCACTCCCAAGGATGTGTATAGGATCCTTCGTATCCCTTTTGTTGGGGATAAGGTGGATTATGATACTACATTGTTACCTAGACTATAGGCTCTTAGGAACGTATTCAGGGATCCTGATATCTTGACTCATTCTATGAGTTGGGATATATTGATGGGCAGCTACAATGAGGATTATCTGCTGGCATGTGTCCTAGCAGGTTTCATTGGTTGCTTCTTGATACCAGACAAAGGGCAATAGGGTTTCTAGAGTGGATGGGGCTGTATATTGGAGAGGTTGTCAGAGACCCCTTAGAGACTTGGTTGGGGCTCTTGTTTGTTGGCCCACATGTATCAGGAGATGTATGAGATTGTTTATAGAGATGGGCGGAGCATGGTTGTAGGCATGTACATTTTATAGGTGTGGACTTGGGAGCACCTTCCCATTTGTCAGCCGATAGTTGATGATAGCAGAGAGCCAGGGTAGCCAATTATTTATAGGTATGCTAGATATATTATGCAACCCCATTTGGGCAAGATAGACTTTTGGTGATGACAACTTGATGATCTGATAGCTATCATATGGAGATCGTATAGGGGGTTGGAGTCATGGGATGATTGGCGGGCAGTTCGGAGAGATCTTTTTGTTACATGCCCACTGATTGGGAGGTCATAGACTATTGTGGAGAGATTCATCATTTCACGAGTGATGAGGCAATACGACCAGCCTCAGGGGATCTCTTAGGAGTATACAGTGTATTCTCGATACACCGATGAGGAGAGATAGGGATGGTCACCTAGGCTATCCTATGCTTTAGCGATGCAGGCGCTGATAGGTTTACATCATCTGAGGTGGGATTACCTGGATGATATAGTAGATGTGGGGGTATTGCCCCAGTACAGGGATTACTTTCAGCAACATCCATTCCCTTAGTTTACAGATCCAGGAGAGCATGCTCCTCATATTGAGGATGTGGAGGATGATGCCCCTACATCGGCATAGGGACAGGGCCAAAGGCAGGGCCATAGGTAGGGACAGGCATAGAGACCAGATGCTCCATGATGTACAAGTGTTGATCTTGGTGCTAGTAGCAGTGGAGTGTGAGCTGATGTTGGATAGTAGAGGGGTGAGGGTGGATCCCTTGGGAGAGTAGGCATGAGGTTTGGTGGTGGAGAGGAGGAGAGAGAAGCTCTGAGGTAGGTCCGATAGCGACAGGATGAGCAGGGTGGAGCCACAGGTGGAGATGGCGGTGGAGATGGTGGCGAAGAGCCTGCGAGAGAGCAGGGGGTCGACATGGGACGGTTGATGAGAGCACGCCTTGTAGAGCTGTAGTCATAGTTGATAGTGGCTCAGACTCAGCTGGCAGAGCGAGACCAACAACTGGTCGAGGTTAGGGTCGAGCATGATCACTAGATAACAGCATTGAGAGCTGAGTCGAGAGCAGAGATAGAGTCTCTTTGATAGGAGGTGCTTCTCCAGAGCAATAGGGTTGCATATTATGTGGCGGCATATAGTGTCGTAGTTCCTGTTGCATAGTAGGTGCAACCCTATTCATAGTATATGGCTAGATCAAAGGGAGCATGAGCACCACGCTAGGATCTTGGGCATCAGGCTCCTCCTCCTCCACCAGGCGATGAGGGAGAGGGCACCAGCTAGATGATTCTTTTTGTAGCTGGGATATTTTTTGTAGACACGCCCATTTTTTTGTAGCTGATACGATTGTTGCTCCGATTAGAGTTTGTATATGTCATTGGACATCATTTTGTACCCTTATACTTGACATTATATATATGAGATCTGATTTGACTTCATCATACTTGTGTTGATCAACTATGAGATGTTTCTATATGCTTTATTCTATATGTATGCATTTATTTCAGCATGAATGTATGTAATGCAAATGAATATGGATGTCTATGTTTTGGTTTCTTTTTTATATGCGAATAAATGAATGAATGAAAATGAGTAATGAGTAATGAGTAATGCAATTTTGTTGTTTTTCTATGCAATAAGATCAATGTAAATGAATAATAATGAAATGAAATGAATAAATCTATATGAAATGTAATGTAAGAAGCTAAACATCTCAAAACACAAGTACTTGATCAGATAAATAATGTTAAATAAACCACTTAGCATAAGAAATGATGATGCTTTCAGCTCTCATTCAAAAGATAAAGAGATTATTACTATACCAAAATCACTCTAGATTCACAAAAATGCAGAATGAAATGCAAAATCATATGCGAAATGCAACCTAAACCTAGTCTGTAGATTTAAAATACTTAAGATTCATCACTGAGCATAACGAACACAATAGGAAGGTTAGAGTTCCTTTCTATTTCAATGTGCAATATTAATTATCTTGTCCGCAATGACCCTTTTTTCATTCATATCCTTGGACAGATTTTGCAAGGACCTGAATTGCATCATAAAGAAATTCCCTCAAAGCAAACAAAGAAATAATGTGGACCACCCTATAGCATACAAATAAGCAGAGTCGAGGTATGTGAGGCGATTCCACCTTAATGTGAAGGCTCTTATCACAGACACCCAGCTAATTTATATGTTTCCAGATCATCGGGATCATTCCTACAAGCAGAAAACAAAGAAAATATTATGCCCCCAATCCTTGTTTCTCTTAGTCACAATAGACTTACTTGAGTTACTCAGAGGGACAATAATCAAAAATCAATATAAAAGACAACATACAAAGAAATTTTTCATTCATAGCTCAAACTGTTTACTAATTGTTTTCCGTTATGTTGTTTTGCTTGTGAACTTAGTGATAAAAACTTTGTAGTAGTCAGGAGACAGGTAACTGACTCGGATTGGATGACCAGGTTTCACTGATGGAATAATGACTTGGTTAACACTTCTTAGGATATGTAATGTGCTCTGTCGAGTAACCTAAGACTAGGACATTGATCAGTTTCAAGTCATGAGGGTTCCAATGAACTAGGATGTCACAAAAGTGACTGAAAATATATACAAGCGAAAGCAAAAGATGCTTGAAAGTGGGAAATGCCAACGTTGCGTTGATAGATGGAGTGCTTGAATACAAGAGGCACCTATTTGCCAGGTTTTCACTTGCTTGGCAGAGATTCATTTTTTTTTTTTACCAAGGTGCCTGTTTACTAGGTTTTCACTAGGGCAATTTCTCTCTTTTTATTTTTTTTCTTTTCTTTTCTATTTTTTCTTTTTTTTTGGATTTCTTCAAGACATTTTCTTATTTTTAGGATTTTTTTTCAGGACTTTTTCCAACTGTACAAGTTTGCTAGAGCAAAGAGTGCTAAGCGAAGAATTTCTTCAAGTGGATGGTGTTAATTGGTTCATGAAGTTGTTCTCCTTCCAAGTTTGAGAGTTGATAGGCACCAGAGTCGAATACTACAGTAACAATGTAGGGACCCAGCTAGTTGGGTTCAAACTTCCCTTTATTGTCGCGAAATTGTTAATTTTTTGGATTTTCTCTCAGAACTAGGTCACCACATTGAAATTCTCTTTGTCAAACTTTCTTGTTATACCTTCTGGACATTCTCTTCTAATACACTCTGAGATGATCAAACATCACTTGCTGACGCTCATCCAGCAATTCAAGTTCTTGCAAACTAGATATTCTATGATCTTCATCAGTAACAAGACCTTGCAATGAAACTTTTAGAGATGGTATTTCTACTTCAATAGGTAATACTGCTTCGAACCCATACACCAAAGAAAATGGTGTAGCTCCAGTAGGTGTTCTGATACTGATTCTGTAAGCCCATCATGCAAGATTGAGCTGCAGATGCCAATCCTTCCCAGACTTGTTCACTGTTCTATGCAAGATAGTTAGTAGGTTTTTGTTAGATGCCTCAGCTTGTCCATTACCTTGAGGGTAATATACTGATGACCAGTGTTGCTTTATTTTGAATTTCTCACAAAGCTCATCCAGATCTTTATTCTTGAATTGTCCTCCATTATCAGTCACGATGGATGAAGGTATCCCATACCTGCAAATTATATAGTTTAGGATGAATAAGGTGACTTGTTTACTAGTTTCCTTGGTGAGTGGAACTGCATCTACCCACTTGGTGAAATACTCAGTGGCAGTTATGATGAATTTATGTCTATTGGATGAAGCTAGATATATCTAACCAATGAGATCAAAGGCCCATTGCTGAAAAGGCTAGTGTGTTATAAATGGTATGAGGTCCCTTGCCGGGGCATGTATGAGATTTCCATGAAGTTGACATTTCTCACAAGTCTTAGCAAATTTTATGACATCTTTTTCCATATCTGGCCAGTAGTAGCCAGCCCGTAATAGTTTCTGAGCTAAAGTAAAACCATTCAAATAAGATCCACAAATACCTTCATGGACTTCTGATAATGCACATTTAGATTCTTCAGTTTCTAGACATCTAAGAAAAGTACCATCCAAACCTCATCTAAATAAATTGTTAGCTATGATAACATACCACGAAGCATTTCAAGTTAGGTTTCTTTTCTCGTTACGAGTAAGGTTTTTAGGGATAATTTGATCACATAGATAGGAATAGATGTGGCTGTATCGGGATGAGTCATGTCCAATAATAGAACAGACTATTTGGGTCTCAGGAGAATCATAAGCAAGGTAATATAACTCTTCCACTAGGAAATCAAAGAGAAAATTGGACTCCTGTAGCTCAGGTATAGATGCCAAGGTAGCCATAGCATCTGCTGCTCTATTCATTGATCTAGGAATCTATTGGAATGATACAAAAGCAAATTACTTCTTGAGATCATCTACCATCCTCTTGTAAGGCATCAATTTCTCATCTCGAGTCTGATATGTATCATTGATTTGATTGATGACCAGCTAAGAATCTCCATAGATATGTAATTCAACAACCTTCCATTCAATGGCTAGTTTTATTCCTTTCACCAAAGCTTCATATTCTGCAATGTTGTTTGTGCTAGGGAATAGAATCTTATAAGACTTTGGAATTGAATACTTCTAAGGAGTAATGAATAGTATGCCAACACTTGAACCATTTTGAGTAAAGGAACCATCGAAGAACATCTTCTAGGGTTGTTGAGTAAGATGCATTATTGATTCATCTAGGAACTCGATGTGTAGTGGTTGAGTATCCTTAAGTGGAGCTTCAACAAGTTGATCAGCAATTACCTGTACTTTTATGGCTTTGTGTTCCACATATTCAATGTCAAACTCTGTAAGGATCATAACCCATTTCGCCAATCTTCTAGTGAGTGTTGCTTTATTAAGAAGATACTTGAGTGGATCAATTTTGGCCACCAACTTGACTGAATGTGCTAGCATATAGTGCCTCATTTTCTATGATGCAAAGACTAATGCCAAGCATGCTTTTTGTATTATACTGTATCTCATTTCATAAGACACAGTTGTCCTACTGATGTAATAAATAGCTCGTTCTTTTTTGTCATCATCCTATTGTGCTAGAAGTGCCCCCAGTGATGAATCAGTTGTTGATATATATAAGATTAGTGGCTCACCCTGAATAGGTGGCATCAATATCGATGGATTAGACAGGTACTCTTTTATCTATTGAAGATGTTGTTCACACTGCTAATCCCAGTTGTATATTATTCCTTTTCTCAATACTTTTGTAAAAGGTTGAGTCTTGTCTGCTAGTTGAGAAATGAATCTTCTAATGGATTGGAGACATCCCTGTAGACTTCTCATTTGATTGATGTTCTTTGGAGGTGGCATTTCCATTATAGCTTGGACCTTCTCAGGATCAACCTTGATGCTCTTCTTTGAAATTATGTAGCCAAGTAGTTTACCAGATGTCACTTCGAATGCACACTTCTTTGGATTTAATCAGAGCTTAAATTTATCCATTTTGTCAAGTATAGGACCTAACTCTTGAATATGCATTGATCTTTTCATAGTCTTCACTAAGGTGTCATCAACATAATCTTCCATATTCTTATGCATCATGTCATGAAAGATAGTTGTAACTGCTCTTTGATAGGTCACCCCTGCGTTCTTTAACCCAAATGGCATAACGTTCTAGCAAAAGGTTCCCCATGCATAGGTGAAAGCTGTCTTTTCTTGATCTGCAGGAGCAATTTTAATCTGATTGTAGCTGGAAAATCCATCCATTAGTGAGTACATCTCATACCCAGTTGTCATGTCGACTATCATATCAATATTTGGCAATCTTTTGGACATGCTTTGTTGAGATCTTTAAAATCTGTACAAACTCTGATAGATTTATCTGCCTTCGACATAAGTACTATGTTGGAAATCCATTTAGCATAATCTATTTCTCTGATAAATCCAGCTTTGAGTAGTTTCTCTAGTTCAACTTTGACCAATAGTGCGACATGCGGGTGCATCTTATAGAGTTTTTGTTTAACTGGTTTTACTCCTGGTGTGATTGAGAGATGGTGCATAATGAGATCAGAATCCAAGCCTGGCATATCAGAGTACTTCCATGCAAAGTTTATTTTCTTCTCTAAGAATAGCTGAGTGAAATCCTTCAATTCCTCTGCTGATAGTGATTGAGCTACGTGAATAATTTATGGTGTCTCTTGATTCCCAATATTCACTGGTTGAGTTGGCTCAATCAATATGGAAGACTGCTCTTGAAAATGATTGGGCAGTATACCAAGTATCTCACCTTTAGGCACCTCAAAGAGGTTTTCACCTTTAGGTAGGTCCTTTATTTTCTCTTTTTTAGATTCTGACACTGCCAAAATATGGTTTTCGCCATCAGATCATTTATTTTTATTTTTCTTGTTTTTGCGACTAAGATACTTGATATCCTCTTCAGTCATATTTTCACTCTGTTCACTGGTGGAAGAGTTCATAGGTTCGACTGTATTGAGATAATAGGATAATGTATAGTCATTGGCAAAAGTAGGTATATCCATGGGTTGATTTTGTAAAGTACAATCAATCAATTCAGGATGTACTAAGGACAAATTTTGGATAGGTTTAAGAGCATTCATGATATTGTTATCACAACTGTGGATCGAAAAGTCAAGTTCCAGAATGATACCTTGCATAAGTGTCTCGAGACCAGGAAGAGTTAGATCATGATTATTAAAGTTCACATTAATATTTAATCAATCTAATCCAATAGACATACTTGTAATGTCATTTACTACGTCAGACTGGACGTCATATCGTGGTTTAACAGCAATAAGACTAGTAGGCAACTTTTCATTGTTTGTATCAGATGATTCAAAATTTGAGGCTGAGTGGGTATCATTATGAATAGGACTGTCATCAGAGTCATCAGATGAAGTTTCCAAGTCTCTTTCAGGTGATTTAGTAAGAATATGTATGGTATCAATACTAACATCTTTAATGCTACAAGTTCATTTGTATCTGACACACCTGTTGACATGATCTCATTGTTTCTGTAATTTTTTGTTGTCTACTCCATTCAGCTTCCTCTAGATTGATGACCGGTTCTTGTTATGTAGCTTTTAACTCTCCCTATGTAGTTCCATAACTGATTTGTTCTATTTTAGGATAAGGACACATAGATGAGAAGCTTTCTAGTATTGTTCCTTCTTTCAATGCTTGTTCATAATTTGCTTGCCTCTTTTGTCTAATTTCTTGTATTTCCCTCTTTAGTTTTATGTGCATCAGCTCTTGAGTATCATCTATGACAACACTAGATTCTTCTGGAGTTTCTATAGCAGATGTGTCTGAAAGATAGTCAAGACCCCATTCATACTCATTTGAATCAGTCTCTGAATCATCTACTTGTTGCTTGCCAATATATGTGACTGGAACTTTTAATGGTGCAAACAATTCTCTGATTCTTACAACTTCATCTCTTATATCCTCAAGGACCTCAACTTCTTGTATTATCGTAGCTGATACCGTCGAAGCTTGAGCACTGACTATTTCTTCTTTCTTGACCATTGATTCCTCTTTCTCTTTTCTACACTCTACTTTTGTTTGTTTAGTGTCTGCTTCATGTAATGTTAAAGGCGATATCTTTTTTGAGCCTTTAGACTTAGAAACATGTTTTTGTTCTGATGTCTTTTTAGGATTGTATCCTAGTCCAGCCTTATCATGTGTGCATTTGGTTAGTAGTTGAATTGGTTTAGTAATACCTTCTTTTTGTTTGTCCAAAGGACTAGTACCTGAGTACCCCATGCGCTGAATCATTTTGTAACCACGACCATATTGGTTTGAAGAAATCTCACAATGTCGTACCTCCTCATTTGGACTATCTTCCTTAAAGAGCCAATTAAGCACAACATCCTCTTCTATTTCATCGGCCAAGGAGGTAGAAGACTGTATGAAGAGACCATCATATATAGTATTTGGAGCTGAAGTTTGTGTCCTCATAGCCTCTGATGGCTTGCCCAATAGTTTTGGTGATGGAGGGAGAGAAACTAATTATAGTATCGGTTCTATCTTGTAGCCATCCATGCTAGTATCTGTAATCTTCAATCCCTTTTCTAAGTCTTTCATCAATGTTTATGGATCTTCATTTGGAGAGGCTGCCCTATTATGAGGCACAAAAGTATCTACACCTTTTGTTAATGCATTACAAATGACATTTGTATCAGTAGGAATATTGACTTCAGCTCCGTTATAAGGAAACTTTAAGCATTGGTGATATGTTGATGGCATTGCCTTCATTTCATAAATCCATGGCCTTCCTAGTAATATATTGTATGATAATGGAATATCGAGAACCTAGAAAAGGGCATCTCTCTCTACTGGTCCCACTTTGATTGGTAATGATACTAGACCTTTGGAGGTCCCCTCTTCTTCATCAAAGGCTTTAATTGTTATTTTCTTGCCTAGATCAATGACATTTTCAGAGAATCCTAGTTGTGTAAGAAGATGATAAGTACAGATATTCAACCCCACACCTCCATCTATCAAAACAAGTTTAACTTTGTGTTTGTAGATCATGGCTTCAATATGCAATGGTTGGTTATGTGGATGATTTAATGAATTGCCATCTTCTTCAGAGAAGGTCAAATAGTGAGGTGAAGTCAGATGACCCACCATAGATTGAAACCGATCAATGTCTAAATCTTTTGGAACGTTGGTAGTGAGCAATGCTTTGTCTAGGATTTCCTTGTGAGCAGATGAGAGTTGTAGCAATTCAAAAATTGAAATTTGAGCATTTGTCCTTTTTAACTGTTCAACCACATTGTATCTAGAGGATGATGATGAGATTAATCTTTTAAATTTATCCAAGGTTGATTCCTTTTGTTTGTTTGGCAAGGCTATTGGATTTGATGTTTCTTGAGCCAGGTTGGAAGAACTAGCTCCTTGGAGGGTAACTTTCTTTTCAGATCGGGTCAAAGCTCTTGCATATCATGATTCATTTGGTTTATCTTGAACTATAATCACATTGCAATATTCTGAGTGTGAAGGTTCAATCATGTTGATAACATTGTCCTAGCTGGCATAAGTATAATTTACCTTGGCACCTCCTTTGGTCTTTGAGGAATCACTTTGTTTGTAAGCAGGCAAAGGGTCTTTAAATGCTTTATGATCATCATTGGTTGGATGATTCCCAACAACTTTACCAGTGTCTATGAGATCATGAATCTCATGTTTTAGCTTCATGCAATTTTTTATGTTATGACACTTATTTTGATGGAAGTCACAATATTCATTTTCTCTCCACCATCTTGGTTTGACTTCTGGATCATATGGTCTGGAGTTATCTGGTAGTGTTATCAAGTTGTTTGCCAATAGAGTTTTGAAAGCGGATTCATATGATTCTTTAAGAGGAGTAAAATCATGCTTAGGTTTGGAAAGCCGAGGCTTTTCTTTGAACCATTCCTTTATTTTCTTTGGCGGGTTCTCTGTTGCAATCTCAGTAGCTTTAAGTTCTTGTGTACCACTAGCCAAGTTGAATATTGTGGATTTTGAGTTGGTTTTGACAGTGTCTACTACTCCATCATTAACACCATTCTTGTTGTTGTCCTTGGCAAATTTCCAATACTTGTTCTTCTCTTTGGAGCTAGATCTTGTTTGTGTTTCTTTCCAAGGTGTGATATCTCCCTTCTTTATGAGCACATCTTCCATTCAAATGGCATTATCTACCATTTTGTTAAATGATGGGTGTACTTGCATTTGTATGCTATATTTTAGTTCGGGGACCAAGTTATTGACAAATATATCCATTTTCTCAGAGTCTGGAATAGGTCGTGGGTACCTAGAGAACATCTTTCTCCAGCGTTGGAGAAAAGTAAGAAGAGGTTCCCCTATTTTCTGTTGAGTATTACAAAGATCGATCATAGTCACAGGATATCAAATGTTGTATGAGTATTGTTGTAAAAATAGTTGGATTAGTTCTTCGAATGTTTTTATTCCTTTGGGTAGACTTGAGAACCATTCAATTGCTTGACCCCCTAAACTCCTTGGCAAGAGACGCATTGGGTACGTTTGATCATGCATGAATCCCATACAAGCAGAACTAAATTCCCTAACATGATCTTGAGGATCTGAGGTACCATCATATTTGTCAAATTTTGGGATTTCCACTCGTGAAGGAAATGGAGGCATGTGTACATTTTTGTCAAATGGAAAGGGACATATTGTTTCCAGAGAATATTGTTTCGGGGACTTGTCCTTATTCTTTAGCTTTGTGAGCTCCATCTACAAAGCTAGTAACTGTTTGTGTACCATGATTATAGGTGAGTCTTCCCTTTTAGTAACAAGTGTCTGAACATCATATCCAATAGGAAGTTTGGCACCTTGTTTTGCTAGTTCTAAGAAATAGTCTCCCTTTTCTTGAGTCATGATAGTTTTCATCATTTTTCTAAAGTCTTTGTCTTTCTGACAGTCAAGGATTTCTTTTTCTGGAGGTTCAGCATCTTTGTCAATCTCACTTGATGATGATTCATTATGATTTTTTGGAATATTACGGTCATTTTTGTTTCCATCATTGTATGCTGTCTCATGTATAGTGGGAGATTTTGGTTCATCAAAAATTGGTCCACCTGATGACGACGGTATGTCAGTGAGTGGATCCTTCATGTAGAATAGATTATCTTGATAGGTGAAGGTTTGTTCTTTTCCTTTGGCTTGTTTCTTATGAGAACTCTTGGTTTGAATAGGCATTTTTATGGATTAGTGTGACCTCAAGTCATTTTGTGATGCAAAGGTCAAGATCAATTTCAGAGCTAGTTATTCTATTTAGAGTATTGTTTGGGAGAAACAACTGAGATTTTGTCTGATTTCAGGAACGATCTATCTTGTCTAAGATGTTATCTAAGTTGATTCTAAGCATAGTGTAAGATTCATTCTGGTTTCAGGAACGATCTATCCTATATAAGACGTTATCTAAGTGACTAAAATTTGATAGGTAGTTGATTGAACTAGCTAAAAGGTGATCGACCAAATTGGGCAACGCAAATGGCAGAGGTACACTATCTTGATCTGTTTATGCTCAGGAAAATGATAACCAATATTATGTTTGCTGTAAGCTATTTCTAGGCAAGTTTGACTATTCTATTCTGACAAAACTAGAGACTCGTACGACAAGATTTTCTGGACTGAACGACAATTTAGCAACTACAGGATGACAATAGTTCTATTTCGTATGAGTTGCTGCCTCATACCGTATGACAAATGGGCATGTGCAGGACAACAAAAGACTCAGAGCAGTTTTGTTTCATATGACACAGGATACAGAGTCAGATGATAGAATAAAATGACTCGTACAACACAAGATTGGGTCTAGGATGACAAACTAGAAAACTCATATGACATAGGATGTGATATAGGATGATGAATTATTAGACTCGTACGATTGTTCATAGAACATAGCCTAGAAATTTTGAGTTTTTTTGATTGCTGAGTATGACCAATTCTAAGATGGACCGATTTTTTACCAGGATAGACTAGTTTTGACTTAGGATGGACTAGTTTCTGACACGGACAGAGTTTTAACTCACTGAGTTGTTTCTGGTCTTCATTGATTTTTGGTAGTTCAGTTTTTGTTTTAGGGATGAAAACACAGAAAACAAGTAGTATGTATAGTGACTCCAATCACATCATGCAAACCCTAAGGAATTTGGTGAGGAAAGAAAACCTTTGCTTGTAGACTCAGGTACACACCCAATAGCTAATCAGAATATGGCCGCTGAGTCTTACGCAATGGATTCTCAACACTGTATTATCTGACTCCAAATGCTAATGGGGGCACAAAATGACAAGTATCTTGGGAGAGTTCCTATCTCTCTTGCACAAAGATTATCCCCCTTTCGGAGATGAACTTGGTAGCTTCTAATTTTAAATTGGATTTAGTTAGGGATCCGTTCGACACGTCGAGGTATAAACTCATTTAAGAGGTCTCCCAGCCTTGAAAACCAAGGTTTAATATACCTGAAGGTATGAAGGAGAGCTATTCCTGAGCACTATCATTGACTTGATTTTCATCAAATTATGTTTATTTTATAGTGGGTTAGAGTACTTGGCGTCTAGCCATTCCCACTTAGATCGTTCCCCTCACATCGACCGTAATGGCTTTAAGAGTTTTTCAACCCCTCGAGAGGGCAGGCCTACTAAAGATGTACAAATCTCAAACAAAGAAAAAGCTTCAAGGGTCTGGATTTCTAATTGTCTAGAAAAAGGCAAGAGCATACTCTCCTACCTCTCAGAATCTTCTAAAAGCATGAAAGACAAATTTGTTCTTTAACCAGATAGCAAGTTAGGTTCCTAAAAATGAATTTAATAAATACAAAATGTTTAGTCAATTCTCCTTAGGCAACCTACAAAGACAATGAATTAGTAGTCATATTGTCTTTGTGCGACAAGCATATTCTTCGACAAGTGTTCTACAAAAACTAGTTAGGCTGTGAAAAACTCTAAGATAGACAGATAAACAGTCAGGGTCAGTCATCAAAATAATTAATCAGAAACGAAAAAAATATGAAATTTGCCTCTTTTACCAGAAAATACAGAATTGTACAATAGACACCTGACTCGTACGAGACAGGATGTAGTATAGTATGAAATAAGATTGCTGATGATGTCAGCTCGTACGACAAAGGATTTATGCTCGTACGATAGAGTATCTTCTCATACGATAAAGGATCTGCTCGTACGATAGGATATTTGTAATTCGTGCAACACTTGCAGTTTTTCATTTCAGTCTATAAAAATTGTTGTATGAGATGTACGGACAAAAAAAAAACCAAAAAATCTAAAACCTAGAAAATAACAAAAAATAAAGCAGTCAGTCTTGGAGGACGAAAAAAATGTAGTCTTCGGGCCCCACAGTGGGCGCCAGAGATGTGTGTGTGAAAAAGTGAACCTGTAGCTACAAGCACAACACTTCAATTAAGTCATTATATGCATGGTTAGTAATCAATAATCAATAAAAAATAAACCATAGCAAAGCGACTAATTGCCTTCTAAAAGATGCGAGTATAAGATTGCTCTCAAATTTTTATAAGCAATACCAGTGACTAGACTACACCAAGATGAAGGATTTAATCTATATGATATTAAGCTATATGGATGCAAGATGGATGAATAATTCAAGCAACAATGGATGCAAGCAATAATGAATGTAAAATGGATGCAAATAGTCTAAAAAAGAACAATGATCTTCAATGACTCTAGAGCAAAATTAGTGTGATAATAATCTCCAAGCGTGTTCTCAAAAATATCTGGGGTGAATTGGAATGAGAGCTGAAGACTGAATTTATAGAGAATCCCAAGAGAAAAAGCTCAATTTAGGATTAATTGAAATAATTGAGAAATCATGTTTAGTTAACCTTGAGATAGATTCCAATTATAGTTTAATTGAAATGCATTCAAATTAGAAGTCCAAGTTGCATTGGAAAATAATAATAAATTAATTCCATGCATATCTGATAAAAATAGATAATTCTTTAATTTATTCAAAAAAAAGGTCTTTTCAATGCAACTGAACTTCTTTTTCTATTTTGAAAAGCTTTAAGTTCCAATTTTAGAGAATAATTCAATAATTCAATTAAATTGCTTTTCTGATTTCAAGTTCTAAACTTAGAAAAAAGAAATAATATCTCAAGTTTGATTTCTCTCTCAATTCAATTCTTTTTGTTTTATTTTCAATTAAAATTAATCCTTTTGTAATAAATTAATCCTTTTTGCATGATTGAATAGCAAATTTATTAATTAATTAAATATGCAAGGATATTTAATAAATTAAAATGGGATAATTGATCAAAATGATATTCTTGGAAATGATTTGATTAATTAAATAAATATTTAATTAATATTGAGTAGTTGATTTGCCATGTGATTTTTGATAATTAAAGAATTAATAATGTGCACAAGATTAATTTAATTGCCTTTGGTTAGGACCTTGGTGATGTTGTCGAGATTAGGGGCCCATGGTTTAGATGACCAATTTTAGGGTATTACAACATCGACAGTCTATCAAACAATTCATAGCCCAACTAGTAGATATAAGTCTACCATTCAATCATCTACTACATAAGAACATACCATTCTGATGGGAAGCCAATTGTGTAGAATCACTCTATCAACTTAAGCAATATTTAATGAATCCACGAATTTTGGTACCACCCATAGTAGGGAAGTTTCTTATTCTCTACATATCAACAACGAAAGTATCATTGGGGGCACTGTTAGCACAAGAAGATAAAGAAGGCAAGGAACGAGCTATATATTACATCAGCAAAACATTAAATAGATATGAACTAAATTATACATTCATTGAGAAGGCTTGTTTAGTTGTGGCATTCGCCTCTTAAAACTTCTGCCATTACATGCTAGCTTACACAATCAAGCTAGTAGCAAAAATTTCCTCTCAATATTTACTCAGCAAAGAAGCTCTTACTAGCCAATTGGCTAAATGGGTCATGATTCTCAGTGAGTTTGATATCCAATACATAGAGCGTTGGGCTTGTTGAGCACTATTTTTTTAAAAAAAAAATATAATAAAAATAAAAAATAATAATATATGTTTCCATAAGCATGAAGACCAATGGATATTTCGGCCAGTAAGCTGTATCGAGCACTGCAGGAGAAGTTTCATCGAAAGAGCGTTTTCATCGACACAGGGCATATAAAGCATTAAGCAAAGGTGTTTCGGCAAGAAGTTACCTTCGATGAACGCAAGAAACCGCTCATCGATACTCCAGGTTTCATCGAAAAGGTAAAAGCAAAAAGCGAAAAGGCAAAAGGTGATTTCGAAGGAATATCGTTACCGAAGAAACTCAAGAGACATTCATCGAAATGCAAGTTTCATCGATGAACGTGGTGTCGAACAAAAGAAAAGTTGTTTCATCGATAAAAAGGATATTGATGAAAAAGGGGATATCGATGAACACTCATAAGCCTTCATCGAAGAAAGAAACTCATCGAAAGTATGGCATCGATGAAACTCACGAGCAACTTATCGAAAAGGAGGACTATCGATGAAAAAGTGATTTCGATGAGTCTTAAAAGCGGCTTCTCGACGTAAGTTTTTCACCGAAACAATATTATCGAAGAGAATGGGCTTTCGATGGAAGATTCAAACACTCGGCCGAAGACAAGGGTTTCATCGATAATTTGAAACGCGCGCACTTTGAGCGGACTGTACTTCCCGCGAAGGAATTAAAGGCCCAGTTGAAAAATGTCACATCTGCAATTAAATTTAAAACACTTGAGTAGCCGTTACAGATGCAGAACATTAACTGTACACAAGTTGCCCATTCAATTACAGTTGAACTGAGTGAATTTTCGTAAGAATCAGATCGATGCTAAGAGATTGGAAGCTGTGAAGAACTTGCAGAGATTTGCAAACGATAACCAGAAGAGTTGAGCATTTTACCAAGTAAGTGTTGTCTCTCTTATTTACTGTAACTATGGAACCTTCATCTTCTTCTTCTAAAAAGAGTAGGAAAGGAAAAGAGTTAAACCCTGAAGAGAAGCCCAAGAGACAGAAGAAAGAAGGGAGAGCTTTGACTCAGGACTTATTAGACCAGTGTCCATCGTCTAGTGTAAGGTCCAAAAAGATTAAAAGTGAAGAAGAAGGATTAGAGGACAAATTTGAAAATCTAGGAGACATTTGGACTGAGATAAGAGGACATGAGTTATTTTTGTTTGGTTACAAAAGAAGGGATGCACCCGAACCCATTAGTAATCTGTGGAAGAGGAACTTAGGCAAGTTAGTAGTTCCAAATGTGTTTGTAGACGTAGAATTAATGAAAGCTCTGGTAAATTGCTACAACCCGAGAACTAAAACCATATGTGATTACAGAGGGAATACATTAGTAGTAATCAACAAGCAGACTATTGATATGGTTTTTGATCTAGACTGGGAAGTCGAGGAAAGCATCGATATGAAGAAACTTTCACAGGAATTCTTTAGTTTGGAAAATATCTACAGGACTTGGAGGCTACCTGTTCACAGGCCAAAAGTGGGTGGGTCATTTGTTCAGTTTGGCAAAAGTGACAAGGTGCCATTTGATGTCAACCACTTCCATCCGTATTTCAAATATACGTATTATACTGCAGCCCAAGTACTAGGCATAGAGGCTCATCCACTCATGGATGTTGGGATTATGGTTCTGTGTGCTGATATTCAATCAAAAGACCCTAGGTCATTTGATTTTGCTACTTATGTTGCGGATACCTTGAATCATGGGCTGGAAAAAATGAAAGGAGACCTTGTGAATGTTCACTTTTCATTATACTCCATGCTAATGCATATTCTTCTTTATTGTGGACAAGAAATTAACTTCTGGCCAGATGAGTTCAGCATCAGGTCTTATGATAAGAATGGTCTGAAGAAGCCGGTTCAGTTGTGGGTATCAGCATGGGACCAGAGGTTTATGAACAACCAATATTGGCATTTTCAAGAATACTTTGTGAAACCTCTCAGTGCAGCTTTTGGACAACGCAGGGATTATACTTTGTCCCCTGAAATTAAGAGGTTCCTCAGGCCAAAGGATTTCTCTCCAGAATCACAGATTGAACATAATTGGGGTGATTGATATTGCCATGATAATCACACAGAGATAAGGGTATTTGGATATGAAAGGCAACCGCACATGCTTCCAATTACGGTGCCAGACAGAGTGGCTAGCTTGGAGATTATAAGGCAATTGTCTATCGCCAGTGCTAAACATTTAACTGATTTTGGGAGAATTTTGATCCCGAAGGATATATAAGAGCTGCCAGAGCCTCATAGAAACTCAAAGCTGGGATACATATGGCCAAAATGCCAGATGACCTAATTAAGAACCTTGAGCGAGAGGAGGCCAAAGCTTTAAAAGGAAAGAGTGAGTTAGTCTGGGAGGCCTACAAATGGAAAAGGGCAAGGGGAATGATAGATGGAGACCTAATTGGAAATCTCCAAGATCCTCTGGAGGTAGCTAAAAGGCTGCTTCAACATGAAGCTGAAATTATGCACAGAGTTCCTTCACAATTCCTTCACTTCATTAATACTGAAAGGGACAGTCAGCCCTTAGCTCACATGTCACCGAAATCAGCCGCCAGTAGTATCCCACCTGATTCTCCTAGAGAGGATTATCCTCCTGGTTTCGAAACAGAAATGAACATGGACACAGGAGAAATCAACATCAAAGATGTTGTTGACATAAGAATGACTGAGCATGAGGACTTCATTGCTGATGATGGATTCGCCTCCTCTAGGGAATTCCTTTCATTTCTATATCAATACAAAGGGGCTCATGTCAAACGAAGCATGGCTGGAAAACCAGAGGAGGAACAGATGAAGAGATTACAGGATGAAATTGATGTCCTCATGAAAGATATGACTCCTGAAAAAGGGAGGAAATTATTAAAAGAGGCCGGTGTGATCATCTTCTCTGGTTGGGATATCAACTCAGCACTCTTATTTGATGGCTTTTTGAAAAAATAAGATTTGAATCAGCAGGTATTGCCCCAGGAGGTAGATAAACTGTTCCTAGGCTCTGGATATGATCCAGACAAAAAGGCTCTCCTACAGTGGGCACTATATCCAAAAGGGAAGAGGCCAATCATTGTGGATATAGAAGAAACCTTTGGGCATCTCATGGTTCATCAGGTTGGAAAGACTGATCCTAGGGTCACTGTAAAGCTCAACCTGGATGTTGCAAGATTGAACTTGGACCAGACAGAGTTTTTGGTCAGAGAGAACATTACATACAAGGGATTATATGAAAAATCCAAGGAGGAAAATCAGAAGCTGCAAGCAAAGGTATTGCAATTAGAAACGGGGACTCCTATCAGCGAATACACCTCATACCCCGTAGGACGCAGCTTGGATGACGTCTCTGATGCCCTGTACTGGAAATATCAGGCAGAGAAGGCCAATAAACGCGCAGACAATATCCAGCAAAAGATGGACAAATTGGTCAATGACATCATAGGACATCGGTTTAACACCATGCTCCTACAGGTCGAACCATACTGGATAGTTTACAATGGAACAATAAAAGCGCTAACAGAGCATGAACGGTTAAGAGCACGATTGCAGGGGGTGCTAAGCAATGACGATTCCATGACGCCAGAAGAAAAGGCTGAGGGTAAAGCGTATATGGATAATCATGTCAAACTCGAGGATATG
Organism: Cryptomeria japonica; assembly: GCF_030272615.1. Taxonomy (NCBI): domain Eukaryota; kingdom Viridiplantae; phylum Streptophyta; class Pinopsida; order Cupressales; family Cupressaceae; genus Cryptomeria; species Cryptomeria japonica. Next base: position 214,041,477 of record NC_081410.1, on the reverse strand, counting down.
CTGAGAAGAGATTTACAAGAATTAGATGATGAAAAACCCGTTGGAATGCCTTCCGTCTACAAGGAAGGAGAGGTAATAGCCTTGGAGGATTTGCGAAAGGAACTTGTCAGCATCAAGGATTGGGCCTTGTCAGAAATTGATCGGAGTAAGGATATGGCCCCTACCGTCAACCAGATGATATTCAAGTACCTGACGCTAGGGGATGAATTAAAAAAGCAAACGCCTCGAATCAAAACATTCAAAGACGATGATTACATTCATCATTTGGGGCTTTTGAATCTCTTTTTGCTTAAGTTTAGAAACACTCAAGTTAACGACTAATATTTTGAAAAGTCGTGTCTCTTCGTGAAAAACTTTCGTCCTCATATATATATGAGAATGATTTTTGTAATGTAAGGAGATATAATATTAGATAGGATTAAGAGCGAAAGAACGACAGCCTGTAAGTCTTTTGTGTACGAACTTCAATGGAATACAAATCTTGATCAATTGTTTCCCTGCATATGTGTTGTGGATTATTTCATTTTCTTTTGGCAATCGTCTGTGATATTATCTGATAAAGATAAGGTTATTCATATTCTTAAGATCAAATCTATGCTTTATGTTATAATGTTGCAACAAAAGTTTTGCTTGCGGATTGTAATTGTTCCTTGCAAAGCTTAATTGACTGGTCCCTTAAGGGTAGGGTTAAATTCACTCAATCAGCACATAATATAAGCATTCATTTGGTTTTTAAAGAAATAGTAACTGACAGGTTCATAAGGGATGAGTTAAAAAACTGTCTCACAGATTCGCACTATAAGTCCTGAAGAAAATTGTAATGACTCTGTAACCCATGCAGTGAAGAAGGCACTGGCTAAAATCTCAAGTTATACTCATCATTTCTTTTCATAATTAGTTATTTTGACAGCTACAGGAGTAATTAAGAAACACAAAGCAAAATAACAATCTTGAACTCGTCTGCTATATCTCCATTCAAGGAACTCATGTCATTTCAAGATCAGGAGATATCAGAATAGGATAACATATCTGCTATAAAAAGCACTGTCTATTGGAGACATTCAGTGAATAGGTATACCCGCCTAGGTCCTGCAGAGCCTAAAGTGAGAGAGTTAGTAACTAAATAGGTTCACTCTATAAGTTGGCCAAGTCAATTGGAGGGTTTGATCATAGGAGTTGGCATTTCCTTAGAACCCATCCAATCTGTTGATTTGAGACCCAACAGATTGGCGACTCTGCTGGGGAAAATTATAAAAACTCTGCTGTGGGAAAGAGCTCAGAAGAAACAAAAACAATTCATATCCTCTAGAAAAGAGGTGGCGACTCTGAAAGAAGAATTTCAATGCACGGGACAAGATCGGTTGCGAAAGGACAATCTTTATCCCAATTAGATTTCCCTCAATGAAAGAACAAAAATAAAGAACCCATGAATGATTCCATGAGAGAAAGATACAACCAGTATAAACATGAAAGTAGCCAACACTCGCCCTTAAAGGAACAAGATAGAACAACAACTTCAAGCCCGATGAACGAAGATTTGGTTGCGGCATATAAAGCTCAAAAGGGGCGATGCCAAATTCCCCCTGGTTTTGAAAATCATGAAGCACGGTCCAGACAATATACACCACCTCCATCAGGATCAGGTATGGCAGATCTTGCAGATAGATTTACAGATTTAACCAGACAAATGATGGAGGCAGCTGCTGAGATGAGAGATTCAGGAAGGACTCAGGAATGTTTGGAACTGTGTGCCAAGTTGGGCATAAATGTTGGTGAGGATGACTTTAATAAAGATGTAAGCAACTACAAGAAAACATATGCTCAGGGAGTGGGTAGAACAAAGAGTAATGATTTCAAAGCTTATGAGAACCCTCTGTTTGGTAACAAGAGGGATGATCATGTGCAATCAGGTGCACCACCAGTCCAGCAAAACTCACATACAGGCTTCATCCCTCATAATCAGTATCCACCTCCTGGTCAATTTTATAACCAACATCCACCCCCTAATCAGTTTCAGTATCAACACCAGAATCAATACCCTCCTCCTTATCAAAACCAAATGCCCTTGTATGGTAATATGAACCAGAACTTTGTGAATCCTCATGGAGGGCATGGACTAATAAATATGGAACAAATGAGGTAGTTTGATTTTTCAGGAATGATGGTGTATCCATATCCCATCCCAAATGAAATCAGGACAGCAATACCAAAGTTCACAGGAAGTAATGCAGTTTCAGGTGAGGCTCATTGCAAAGCCTTTGATGCAGTAATTGAGGATTTTGGTTTGCCATATGAGGATGTCAAGATCAAGTTGTTTATGCAGTCATTAATAGAAGATGCGAGAGATTGGTTTAGAACGTTGCCTGATGCATCCATTAGAAATCTTGCAGAATTCAAAGAAATGTTCCTGGAACAGTATGGAGACCATAATAGTCCTGAGTTTGCTTTGCATGAAATCATCAGCATTAAGAAAGAGCAAAATGAATCAGTAATTGACTTTAACAAAAGATTCAATAGGGTTCTGAACAAAATCCCTAATAGGATGAAACCAGTACCTGAAGTGAGCATTCTGTACTATATCAATGCTTATGACAGCAAAACAAACTATGAGTTGAGAACCAGAAACCCAAGAGATCTCCGAGATGTTATGAAAGATGCCATTGTTATAGAGAACAATAGAAAGGCTGCTGGTAAGGTTGGAAAAAGAGAGGATGCAAGATTGTACAATCCTAAAGCACCCAAGGCCAATAGGGATGAAGATAAGCTTGACAAAGTTTTAAATGCCCTGAAAGATTTATCTGTAAGAGTAAACAAAACAGAGAAGCAGCAATACTACCGTCCTGAGAGACCTAGACTACACGACATGCCTTATAACACAACATGGAAGGATGGAAAACCGGTAGAAAGGAACCACAGAGACAATCAACAAATTCCAGATCCTTTAAAAAGAGCAGTAAATTATACTCAAGACGATGACATGTGGTGCTATGCTTGCAATATGCCACACGCTTCCTCTTTGTGTGCAGTAGCAAAAGGGTTGCAAGAGGAAGAGGATAGCTATGAAGATCATGTGGATGATTCAACTATTAATATGATGTCATTTAGTCAGGAAGGAAGGTCAGACTCTATCAATATTGATCAGTGCTCTGTTTTACCTGTGACCACCAGCAAAAATGAAAGTGTCAAACTCAGAGTCCCTACTGAAGAAGAGAAAAGAAAAATTACAGCTTATGCTGTTGCACAAGCAAAAAGGACTTATGACTTAAGAAACAGGATGGTGAATCCAGAACAAGGTAAACCTGCTAGTCTTTTCATGAAAGAAAACGATGAAGCACTTAAGCGAATGAATAAGGCAACTAAGACTAAGCAAGATGGTAATCAGGGTCCTGATGTTCAAAACAAAGAAACGGTAAAAATTCTTTCATCACAGCAATCTACCTCGTTTGATATCTCAGCTGCACTAACACAATTAAAAGTTTCTGTCCCATTAATGGAAATCATGAGGTTTCCTGAATATAGGGAAAAAACTTTGGAGATGATTTCAGGTGTCCAAGAAGGGAAGGTTAATGAACAGAAATGAGAAGTCCCAACAGGTGGCAGTAATGAACAAATGGCTCCAGTTATATACTTAGGGTCCACTATAACTAAAAACCCAACACAAGTAGACCCATTTTACCTCACTTTGGTGATAAACAACAAAAGGGTAAAGAATTGTATGATTGATTCAGGAGCAGCCATAAATGTCATGCCTGTTGGGGTGATGAAAGAATTAGGATTGGAAGTTGATACTACCTTTGGAAAGTGCTATGCCATGGACAATAGGTCAGTCCCAGTGGTTGGTGTCATGAAGAATGTAGAGTTCAGATTAGCAGCCTGTCCAGAAGCATCATATAAAACAGATATCACGGTGGTAGATGTTCCACCAAACTATGGAATGTTGTTGTCTAGACAATGGTCGAATATGATTGGTGGATATGTGCAGCTGGATTTGTCTTATGCTACGATTCCAATAAATGGACAGGAAATAAAAATTGACAGGGAGCCTCGGTCCACATATATCATAGAAGACATGGAAGGAACAGTGAACCAAGTATGTTTTTTACAAACTGATATGGACAACTTCCAGGTACAGTTGACAAAACCTAAATTTAAAGAGTGGATCCCCATTGAGTCATGTCTAACTGAAAAGGATGGTCAGATATGGAAGATGTTCTTTGATGGGTCTTGTAGCAAAGAAGGGAGTGGGGCTGGGATCCTTTTTATTTCACCTACAGGAGAAACTTACAAATATTCTTTCAAGTTGTTATTTGAATGTACAAACAACATTGCTGAATATGAAGCCCTACTCACTGGTCTTAACATAGCAGTCAAACATGGAATCAAGTTGCTAAGTGTCTTTGGTGATTCAGAATTAATAGTCTCACAAGTAAAGGAGAGATATGCCTCGAAGCATTTAAGACTGAAACAATACAGGAATGCTGTATGGGATACCATGGAGCTTTTTGATGCTTTTCAGATAACCTGGATAGATAGATCAAAGAACATCATGGCATATTTTCTAGCAAATATTGCACTAAAAGGTAATGATATAACGCTAACTGGGATATCTGAAGTGGAGATGAAAGTGAGACCATCTGTTCCTGACAACTTGTATAATTGGCAAGTGTTTCAAGATGATGCAGATCTGCTGAACTTCTTACAGTGTGCTGATCATTATCAGGCTCAAGCTATAAATTTTAATGACTTTGTGGAACAAACTGAAGGTAAGGAGACCTTATTTGGACATGAAATTATACAACTGAAGTCAAATAAATTACCAAGAGGCCTGGTAGCATTAGAGAGAACTTTTAATGCTCAAGATGTAATTGAAACCAAAGGGTCAGCTGTTAAAGAAAGTGATGTTGAACAAATCAATCTAGGAAATGAAGAAGCCCCCAAGAATGTTTTTATTGGGAAAAAATTGACTCCTACTATGAGGCAACAACTGATAATCTTGTTAAAAAGATATAAACATGTGTTTGCATGGTCTTATGAGGATCTCAAAGCTTACAGGGAAGATCTCTTTCAACATGAGATACCACTTAAGCCAGAAGCTAAGCCATTTAGGCAAAAGCAGAGACCAATTAATCCTACATTGCTACCAAAAATGAGAGAAGAAATTATAAAGATGAAAGATGCAGGAATAATAGAACCATGCAGATATTCCACATGGGTTTCTAACTTGGTACCAGTCAGGAAGAAAAATGGGGATATTAGATTATGTGTAGACTTTAGGAATTTAAACATATCGTCTTTAAAGGATAACTATCCATTGCCAAACATGGATAATATGCTGCAGAAGGTAACAGGGTGTGAGTTGCTGTCCATGATGGATGGATTTTCAGGTTACAATCAGGTGAAAGTTAGAGAAACTGAAAAATATAAGACAGCCTTCACAACTCCATGGGGCACTTATGTCTATGCACGAATGCCATTTGGATTGACCAATGCTGGAGCTACTTTTCAAAGGGCAATGGATGTGGCTTTTGCAGAATTGATTGATATAATCATGGTAGTATACCAAGATGATCTGACTGCGTACTCGAAGAAAGCTGATGATCACTGTGAACACCTTGAGAAGATATTTAAAAAAGCCTTAGAATATGGAATTTCCTTGAATCCCAAGAAATGTCACTTTGGTGTTGAAGAGGGAAAACTACTTGGACACATAGTATCCAAGGAGGGGGTGAGAATTGACCCTGAAAGGGTAGCAGCTATTAATGAGGTTCCCATCCCCCGAACTATCAAAGCCATTCAGTCATTTTTGGGACAAATTAATTTTGTGAGAAGGTTCATTTTGAATTTTGCAGACATAGTGAAACCTATAGTAAGGATGTTGATCATTTAATTGCATATCATCTTAATCTTGCATTTAGTTGTATATCATTTTAATCTTACATTTAGTTGCATATGATTTTCAACTTGCATTTAGTTGCATATCATTTTAAAAGTATCATTTCATCATCAACATATCATACATCTCATTTTCAAGATACATCTCACATCATTATCATATCATACATCAAAGAAATTAAGATAACAAAGCATCATCATATTTTCATCATCATGGCTCAAACATCATAATCAAAATCAAAAGCATTACTATCTAAACATTGCATCATCATCATAGAAACATCATATCAATGCATATCATAAATCATCATCCATAACACATCACATATGAATCAAAGCAATCAATGCCATATATATATCTTTCAAAAATGGTTGAAATGTACAAGGGGTATCATGTCTGTCAAAATACAACAAAATGATCAAAGTACAACAAAGACACATCTCTCAAGTATGACTATCTCCTGAGGCTGATGGTCTTGCAGTAGATGTCCCAACTCCTGGTTCTCCACCAGGTGGATCACATCAGGGAGGCCCTGTAACACCTCTGCTCTCTATCCCCATTTGACTATGAGCAAATTGACTGGCTACATAGCTACGAGCTCTATGCTCTCTAGGGACTAGCTTCTCATATAATTGTCTATAGTATTTAGCCTCCTTGGTCATGTAGCGTATCTCCCTCAGTGTGTCTTGCATCGAGGCACCACCTTTCACTCTCTCCAATCTCTCTGCAAGCTCCTCTACCTGGCCCCGATGCTCTCTCTCTATATCCTGCTCTACCATAATCTGTGTAATCTGGCACTATTGTGCTAGCACCTGTGCATGTAGCTGCTACACTATGACTTGTAGGGATCTAATCAATGAAAAATGTCAATGGGTAGGTACCCTAATCTGAATGGGTACCTGTGTCATGGTCCCACCCATACCTGTCCTTGTCTGAGGTGTTAGTGGAGGTAGAACATCAGATCTCCTCCTTTGGGTGGGTCATCTAACATCCTTTATACCCCCCACTACCACTAACACTGCACCTACCCTACCAACACCACCAACACCAAGGAGAAGTCCTCCTCCTCTCCCTCCATCCCCTCCTCATCCTCTATCTCATCCTCTATCTCTTCCACCATCACCCCCTCATCCTCCTCCTCTCTCTCCACCTCCTCTATCACCTCCTCTATCACTTCCTCCACCTCATCCATCATCCCCACCTCCATCTCCTACATCCTCTCCCTCCTTATCTCTTTGTCTAACTCCCCCTCACCTCTCTGGCTGCTCATCCTCATCATCATCAAAAGGAGGTAACATCTCTGATGGATCTGATATCCGTGCCACTGCATGTGCCATGAAGTAGGTAGATAACTCTCTTGTCATCCCAACATCAACAACCCCAACTTTGTAATCCTAGATCTAGCCTACCAATGTCATGTACTCCTGTACTACTGCTACACTATCCATTGTGGGTCCCCACTTGGGCACATCCTGACTCTGATGAGCATATAAACATTCTCCCTATGGTATCCCCTATTTTCTCTCATACTGTCACTGCACATGGCTATGCAAAAATTCCTCAATGATAAAAAGTATATCCCCGATCAAATACCTTGACATATACACATAGGGCATCTCAAGCCTGTCCTCAACCCACATCTCACAATCCATATATGGTCTCCAAATGGCTATATCAATATCATCCAATGCTCTCTGTCAGTGCTCTAATTTGCCCAGCTTATGTTGGACAACTATACGTGTATACACATATGCATATGCTCGACCAACCTGGCCTATCCCTATCTATATGTGGTCTCGACACAGGAATATGCTCCCAGACCCACACCTGTAGTAATGTTACCCCCACTGACAAACTATTCTATCCTAGATACACCACCTGGTGAAGCTCTCTGTAAAGATGGGCTAACATATAGGACCCCCATGCAAACCTACGTCCCTGTGTCACCATATCCTCCAAAACCAATCTCCATCCCATAGCTAGTCCCTTTGACCTATGGTCAGGACACAAAAATCCACCAATGAAACCTGCTAGTATCGAAGGCAAGGGAGCATAATCCAGATCCAAAAACTCCTACCATGGGATCTCATATCTACAAATTTGATCATCCTGGAAGATGCGATAGAGAGCCTCTATCGTACCCTCCTCAGTCTGCTCATATGGCAACAAGGCCCCCACAATCAGAATCCGCAGAAAGCGATAACAATCCTCAGGTGTGACTGTTATCTCGCCAGTAGCCAAATGGAAGGTGTTCGTGTCACTATGCCACCTCTCCACCAAAGTTGTCAATAAACCCCAGTTAAAGATATGCCGAGGCATGTCTAGTAAAGAAGATAAACCACATCTCTCAATCATATCCCTATCATCCCGTGACAATCACAGAATCAATGACCATGGTCACAGAAATCACTCTCATCACTGAAGTACACCAAGTTGTGCTTGTAAAACAATAAATATCCATCATTAGTTCCCACATCTATCTGATATATCCAATCAAAACAAAATCAACTTGAAATAACAAAGCATCAAATCAAGCACCATATTGAAAATCCAAGACCCATATCAAAAATCCAAGACCCATATCAAAAATCAAATCACCATATCTAAAATCAAACCATCATATCAAGAAATCAATCAAAGTCCCATATCAAAAATCCAAGCACCATATCAAAAATCAAACACCCATATCAATAATCTGACTCATATCGAGAAATCATATCAAAGACCCATAACACAAGCAATTCAAAATCCATAACACAACAATCACATCAGGAATTATATTGGAAATCAAGAATCGGAACTCATATCAGACATCAAATTCATATCACAAGGCAAAAATCAAAGATCCACATCAAAAGAAAATCAGGATCCTCATCAAACAATCAATCAGCTTGGCACTCCATATTGAAAGTAATTTTAACAACAGACTCCAAATCATCATATCAAGACTCAGACATCATCACATCAGGCAAAACATTGGCTCATAACCCATCTTGAAACACTCAGTCAACACCTATCCATGCCTAAGCCATCTACCTCATCTATTCCCCCCGTGATGCATTCTTCCAAGTCTTTTCTACCCATTTTTGACCCCACACTCCAAAACATACCTCCCATGCACTAAGCTTCTACCTATGAGCTATCTTTCTTCACCAATGCGCTAGAAACTTTACTCTACGCACTAAAATCCTCTATGCGCTAATTGGTTTTGCCATCGCGCTACCCTACTAACCCAAAGCACTAATCTACCTGAAGTGCTACTCTATCTACCCTGTGCATTGACCTGTCTGCCCTATGCACTAAAAAATCCTACGCGCTACCCTAACCTGCCTATGCACTATAGAATACAACCTAAACTCTAACCTAGCTAGGTTAACCCTACGCGCTATTGTTCCTATTGTAAACACTAAAACTCGACCCCTACATGCTAAAAAGGCAAATTTTCAACTAAAAAATGAAAAACGTGATAAAAAAAAGAAAAATCAATAAAAAACGTGGCAAAAATTAGATGACTTATAGGTGGGCCATATGCGGTGGGCCTCCAGTATTGACGAACGTGCTTGAATCGGTGTGAAGCATAAGGAACCGACATTTTGTTAGAGCTCAAGTGTCACAATCACAAGGAGACAAAGTGCAAATGATAAGAATAAAATCACTTTTTACCTTTTCATAGGGTAAAAGTCAACAAGGTTAGTAAGTGGGGCATGTATTTTCCTCATTTTTCTCACTTTTAACCTTATCAACATCATTTTCTGGAAATGAATCAATTCAAATGCATTCAACACAGTCGAAATATTCAAAATGCAATTAATTCAAAAGCACTCATCAACTCAACAAAATTTTCAAAATCCTTGATTCATCTCCCGAGCGGGCAACATCAATATCAGTCATCAAATCTAGGGCATCATATCAACATCTCGACACATGACATCATATTGATCAAATTTTGACAGCGTATCTGACAAATTTTCTTTGAATCAACATGTGCACACAAATAAATCACTTTATTTAATTAATTTCCCTTTCTCCCCTTTTAATTAAATTTACATTTAATTAAATTGATCCTTGCAAGTAAATAAATCTAATTTATTTATTTAAATTCCCCACTTGTATTTATGCAAGTCGCATCTATTTTTGTTGAAATAAAGTAATTTATTTTAATTAGAATTCCCCTCAATCCACTTGCAAAATCCTACATCTCCCACTTGCCTCTCTAAATCCCCTTCTAGATTCTTCTAATCACTTCTAATTTAGCCTAATCCATCTCCTAAATATTGTCACATCCCTAAGAAAAGGGAAGTCACTTCTAAAACCATCAAAGTCTTCAATAACCATTAAAGGCTTTATGTCTTCAACAAGTTAACCTTCAAAGTCTTCAAAACCATTAATGGTTAACTCAACCCCCATCTAACCCAAGGGTCTCATCAAGCATTCATGGCTTTAACCTTGGTTATTCCTCTAACCCTTGCACAAGATTTTATTCATTGGGTAAAAGCTTTATCCATTGGATAACCCTAACCTAACCTTAACCCTTACCTCCTAAGGTAACCATCGTGTCTTCTCCAGCATTTAATTCTTCTTTCATCTCCTCTCAAGCAACCTCTTGTTGACAATTGTCACCATTTCATTGGTGATTATTGTAAACATGGATTAATAACTTTCAATCCCAACCCTTGTTAATATTATCCAATCTTGACCATCCATTGCCCTATTTTTCCTATAAATAGAGCTCTCGTTATCTCATTTTGAGATATCCAAGTTTCATGCAACTAATCTATAGTCATTTTACTAAGCATTTAGCCTCTCTTTGATAAAATCATTTTAAATAGCATTTTAGAAATAATTTTAAATATCATAGAATATCCATGTTAGAATAGTATATATTATTAGGAAAGGAATACTAATCTTCATCATAACATCATATCCATGCTAGTTTAAATCATCATAGATTCAATATCATACATATCTACGAATGCATTCATACTAAATTAATCAAACATCACTCATTCTTCGAGTTGTCATTCCCAAGTCACTTTGCTCAATGATCTGAGAGCAAAGGCATTGAATTAAGGGATCTTGTGAGATAGAGAACAATGGAACACCCCTTGGGAAGTTGAGCTATTCAATATAGCTCCATAACTTGCACCAAGAGTCCCATTGGTGTGTGGATCTTTTGGAAAATGAATTTTATGTTTCTTTACCCCATATTTCCTGCACACACTACCATATCCACCTCATCCTCCATTATCCCTCATTCACCACCTCAACATCCATGTTCCCTTTTTCACCTTTGATCTTGACAAGGTTAAGGATCTGCACAAGCATCATGTATCCTATTTGCTTCACCTTATCTACATCCTATAGTCCATATCCATTTGTTTCTTCCATTATACATTATCACTTTTGATCTTTCTTACCCTACACATATGCTATCTTCATCCTATCCATCTATTGATCTTGATCAAAACTAAGGACAAATGAAAAACATGTTTTTAGAAACCTCTTGACATGTCCATTCCTATGGATTACATGCCATTCAATGCACCATGTCATCACCTTGCATTGCCATATCCAGTCAATTAGCTTGGATAAACATGTGATTGCATTGTGAGAGTCCTTGAAAATAAAATTAGCCTTGATTCTGATGAATAATAAGAGGGGGGGTGAATTAGCATACCAAAAATTATTGAACTCAAACACTTAAACAGTTTAGCAGTAAACCGGTATAGTAGTTTTATTAACAAACCAGTTAACACAAATGCAAACCAAACAGCAAATAAGGCATTCACCCACAGAAGCACAATCACCATAACACAAGAGATTTTGATGTGGAAACCCAAATGGTAAAAACCATAGTGAGATGAAACTCACAAGTAACTATCTGTAGAATAGTAACCTGACCAGTTAAGGTCATACAATGTTCTTTACCAGAATAGATCCTGTTAGGAATCTCAATCTCTGTTAGGAGATAAGTCTGATTAAAGACTACGTTGTGAGAGGATTTTAGATCCATAGTTGTGAACCACCTTGTTAGAGCATTTACAAATTCTTTGTTAGGCCTACCCGGTTAAGGGTTATAGACTTGTCGAAGATGTGAGTAATCAATAGTATGCTTGGTTAGATCCTTGATAGCTCATTGTTAATGCATTTCAGCATTACTTCAATATTCAAAATCTCCACACTTTGTTTCTTCACACATAACTAATCTCCTTATGTGATCGCACATGCAAAAACCTCATCAACTACACAAAACCCTAACAACTTAAAACCATAGACATGATGTCCTTATAAAGGAATCTAATTTCATGTCGGTCCAATAGGATTACATTGCAAGTTCCTAGGTTCAGTGCATCTAGACACATTTGGTAACACGACATAGAATCATCGCCAAAGTGTTGGTGGATGATAACTCATCACAAAAATAATACCGGTTGGTAACTCATCACAGAGTAATACCGGTTCATACATTTACCTATTACTGGTTTACATATTTTACCGATTACTGGTTTGTCAAAATGAAGGCTGGGAAAAATGATAACAACCGCTTTGTTTCTTCGTACTGCTTTGGGATCCTCAGACCGCTTGAGGTCTTCATACCGCTTGGTCTTTATACCACTTGACATCGGTAAACACTTTCTGCAAAACACTGATACTCTAAAGACTATAATACATAATACCAGTTGGAACAAATACCGGTTGAACATAACTCATACATAGAAAAAGTGATCTCAAAGCAAGTGTGTGTCTGTCAATGACAATCACAACAACATCACCAAAAATGCCAACAATCTCTCCCTTTGGCATTGATGGCAACACTTAGGAAAAAATTTGACGTCTAAGTGTTTTACAACAAACATATGCCATAATCAAAATTACTCCCCCTAAGCATATACACTATCCCTTTTGCAGAAAATATAATGTATACTACTCCCTTATAGAGATAAACATGAAAGTATACATAACATGCATCAAAATTTTAAATACAGAATACTACTCCCCCTTTGCCAACAATGACAAAGTATTGTAGAATAACTCCTATTTCTCATTGTCATTAATATAATAAATGTTTATGACAATAATGAGTGAAACTTATCCAAAAACAATTTAAAATCCTGCATAAATGTCTTCATGGATAAGGACCATGACTCAAGCAATGAGGTAGCAACCTCACTTTCTGTTTGCATCTAGGATACTTGTTCCTCCATGGCATCCAAGGTACTCATCTCTTGAGTGATAGTTAAGGCATCCAGATTGTGATAGCACTTCTGAAGTATTGACAATGGTGGTAGTAGAACCAGTTGAAGTTCCTGCAAATCTCTAGTCTGGTTGGTGATCTCTAACTCTATTCTAGTAGTCTGGAGTTGAAACCGGTGAACGGTTTGCCCAAATGTGGTGAAGGAATCATAAGGCGTCTTGAAGGTGCTTATATATGCCTACAAGTCGGATTGTAGCTTTTCCTTCTGTACAAGCACATCATCACAAAATAGATGGGGTTGGCTTATCTTACTGAGCAGTAGTTTCCCCTCATCCATAACATCTCTCATGTCTTTCTGTGCTTTCTAAAGTTCAGACTGGAGCTCATTTAACTTCTTCACTAAGGCAGTGTTCAATTCCTTTTGATGCTTCTTTTGTGCATTGGCTTCAACAACATCTTCCAGGCATTGCACCTGGTCCTCTACAACTGTGCATAAAAGTTTTAGTTGGGCTAGAGAGGAATCAGTATTGGGGAGGTTGGTACCGGGTATCAAACTGGTAAGAGTTTCCACCACAATTTGTACAAAATCTTGTTCCTTCTTCCTCCTTAGCACTTCTATTTGCTCTTGGGAAAGCTTAATGCTTTAGAGAAGCTCCATTTCATTTGTAGATTGGAGGTCAATGGGACTAGTAATGTAAGCCGGTTTGGCTTGACCACCAGTTGCCTTTGGGGTCTCCACTTGTGTGCTCTTTGTCGCTTCCTCATTCTCTTTGGCTCTTTTCTTTTCCTCTTCAGCCTTCTTTTGCTCCTTTGCTTCTTTCTTTCTCTTTTCTTCTTCCTTCTTTCTATCTTCTTCTTTCTGCTTCTCTTCTTCTTTCTTGTTCTCCTCTTCTTGTTTCCTCTTCTCTTCCTCTTTTCTCTTCTCCTCTTCCTGTTTCTTCTTCTCCTCTTCCTTTTTCTTCTTCTCCTCTTCCTATTTCTTCTTCTCCTCTTCCTTTTTCTTCTTCTCCTCTTCCTCTTTCTTCTTCTTCGCTTCCTTTTTCTCCTTCTCCTCTTCCTCTTTCTTCTTCTCTGCTTCCTTTTTGTTCTTCTCCTCTTCCTCTTTCTTCTTCTCTGCTTCCTGTTTCTTCTTCTCCTCTTCCTCTTTCTTCTTCTTTGCTTCCTTTTTGTTCTTCTCCTCTTCCTCCTTATTCTTTTTCTCTTTCTCCGCTTCCACTTTATCAGCCTTTTCTTTGTCCACTCTCTCTTAATCAACCTTGTCCTTTGCTGCATTCAGAGTGACATTTTCACCATCCAATGTATCAACGTCAATAGGGTCCATTTGTTCAATGACCGGTTCTCCTTCACTGTCATACACCTCATCCAGTTTTCTAGTTTTCTGTTCTTGCTCAGCCTTCTTGTTGGCTTCAGACACTTGGTGCAACCTTAGACCGGCTTTGGCATGCGAGTGGGTATCTTTTAGCACTTCAGGGACTTTCCCTTTGAATAACAAGAGTCTTCTTCTTCTCATGAAGAAGAGGCCTTTGTAATTTTCCATAACTTCATAAAGTTCTGAATTTGATGCATTAGGAAAATATTGTGCAAATATTTCTTCTCTTATTTCCTATTCCTTTTCTATGGCAATGCGCCATTTGTTATCTATAGAATTATATAAAGAATCCGGTGTCACAGATCTAATTTCTGATGGCGACCAATCATTAATACATAAATATTGAATAACTTCCTGTTCAACTCTTCCTTTTCATTGTCATTAAAATCATCAAAATGATCTATTAAATCACTTAGCACCTTTCTCCTAATATTCTTTTTAGTTCTTTGACAATGTGTCAAAGGTTTTAGGAGGAAATGTCTATATTTATCGGTGTTGATGATGTCGGTTCATTGCTAGTTGTCTTTGTCTTCTTCCTCATTTGCCTAGTCTTTTTAGGCTGTACCTCAAGTTATGTATCCTCTGAGTCTGGTGAGGTGTTCTTAGTTTTCTACTTCCTTTCAAAGACCTTGGCAAGTGCTACTTCTAGTTTCTTCTTTGCCAGTGACCGCTTGGTCACTTTAGGACTTGCTGAAGTAACCAGTGCCAATACAGATGGCACTGCCTTTCCCTTCTTTATTGAAGGTTCTTCAACCGGTGTTACCCTCTCCAAATAGGTGTTGGTTCTCTTCTTCTTAGGATCAAGAGGTGAGGCAAGTAGGGTAGAGGCATACCCATCTAGCATGTCATGCATTACCTCATATCCCATGGGCTCCACTTCTTCTTTTCTAGGCTCAACCACCTCCATTATGCACTCATCTACTCTGATGATAAAGCAGATGTCCTCTTCATACTTCTTGACAATATCACTAGATATTCTCACCCTCTGGCTCATCTTGTGTCTGAACTCATCAAAGTATTTGTTTAGAACTTCAAGATAACTGGTTCCTACCACTTGTAGACTCTCTTTGATTTGCTTGGTAACCGGTTGGTTAGCAGACCATTGTATATCACCAACTCCTAGGAAATAGCCTTGAAAGTAGAAAAACAATCCTACCAGTAGTTGTCCAAATTTAAATCTTAAGGCATTGTCCTGTTTAATTAACTTTAGGTTCACCAGAAGTTGCCTTTGCATACAGGTGCATAAATCAAATGAGGCATCTTCCATGATCATCCTGTAGGCGGCATTTACCACTACAATAGAGAGTTAATTCTGCTAGCATAGAATGTCCGGTATCCTATCACCATATATGAATACTTGACTAGATCATCCTTGATGGTATTGATGGTCATTCCCCGTTGGTCACTCACATAACCGGTGAGCTTGGTCATTTCTGTCTTAATGACTTTCCTTAGGGCTGGCACATCTCCAACATTCTAGAAACTAGTGATGGCATAAATCGCTTTTGGTGTGATGTCATGTGTCTGCTCAAGATACATTTTATCACCATGAACTCTACTGAGGATGATTCGAATGTGATTTTTTGTGAACTCTTCGAGAAAATACACCGCATTGTGAAGCTTCTTCTTTTCCAGGATGCTATATTTGGGTTTGATCTTCTTGTCCTTCCCTTAGAATAAACTTAACTAAGAATGGATCACTAGAGATCCTATGTCTTCTATTTTGCAATCAATATAATCTAAAATACCTTCCTCAACTATAACACTAGCGGGTATCTAGGATAGGGCATTGTATTTTGCCTTTCGTTGGATGAAATCTATTGAATCATTAGATGCACTAGGACTGGAGTGCAATGCAAAAGCCATGATAAATAGATAAACAAGAATTTTGATAAATACCTTTAGAAATCTGCAATTTAGGGTTTGCAACTTCAGCTTCCCCACACACTACTTTGGTTGCTAGATTACCACTTTGTGTTCTTCACCTAGCTGATTGATATTATCTCTGGATTCTTCTTTCAAAGTTTTGAAATCTCTCTGAATTGCAAGACAAATCACCTTTTGTCGCTCTGCACTTGAAAATTTCTTCGCTCGCAAATTGATAAGTAAAAATGACTTGAAAATCCCTTTTAAATGAATTCTTCACCTACCATAATAAATGCTCCACCATTAGGGCGTAAACCCTAATTTGCCTTTTACCATTTTTGGTCTTCTACCAATTGACAGGTATCACATATCGGTTAAGGTCTTTTACTGGTGTAAATTGGGGGTTTGAAACATTTCACTGATTTGCTCCCCTAAGCTTTTCTGAAGCTTAGTTTGTTGGTTTAGTGACTTCCACACTAGGTGCAGAAACCGGTTCTTCTTGTGATACTTCTTCAGGTTTCTTCTTCCATGTTGTCTTCATATCTGCTTGAATAGTTTCAACATCAATCTTTCCTTCTGGAGTGACCGGTATATCATCTGATATGTTCTTTCTCATTTTGCAGGTTCTGGCAGGGTGTCCCGGTTTGTTGCAATGATAGCAAACCATTCTAGGAGCTCTCCATGGTCCATTATTCATGTTTCCATTCTTCCTTTTGCATGTTATAGTAGTGTGACCATGACCATGAT
The DNA here is from genome assembly GCF_030272615.1 of Cryptomeria japonica. Classification (NCBI taxonomy): domain Eukaryota; kingdom Viridiplantae; phylum Streptophyta; class Pinopsida; order Cupressales; family Cupressaceae; genus Cryptomeria; species Cryptomeria japonica. Next base: position 214,024,407 of record NC_081410.1, on the reverse strand, counting down.
AGATCAAATAGGTTTCTCTCCAACTGATTGTCGCTTGATAGCCATCACCACCTGACTGATGGTCATAGGCATTATACCAGTTTGGATTCTAGTTCATAGAGGATTTAGGAAAAACTCCTTGACTCCTTTGAGGATATCTTCCAGTGTTTTGTATAATAGACCTGCATTCAAATGCTCTATGCCCAAACTTGTTGCATGCATAACAATTACCATTGAATCTATTGGACCTAGGCTTATTGTTTAGAAAGTAGGGAAAATTATTGTAAGTCTTACTTCTACATACATTGGCAGTGCATCCTTCCTTGAGACAATTAAAGCAAACAGGTTTGAACTTTTGCTTACCTTTATCCTTTGGTGTTGGTTTCTTCTTTGATGCTCCATCTTTTGTTCTAGAGGTCTCACCTTCCTCATAATCAAAAAAATTGAGTCTAGTGGTATTCTTAACTGGTTTTGTTGATTCAAGCTTTTGTTCTAGCTTAACAATGCTCTTATTGAATTTGGCAAGTATTTCCTTTGACTCAGTGAGTTCTTTGGAAATAGCAGCATTGGATTCCTTCAAGATTGCATTCTTAGAAATAGCCATGTTTAGTTCACCTTGCATTTCTTCTTTTTCCACTTTACTCTCTTGGAGATGACTGGTAAGTGCACTGATTTCTTGCTTCAGCTTGGAGATCTCATGATCTTTGTCTTTTACCATATCTTCACCTTTCCTCCGGTTCTCAAGCTCTTGACACATTTTGATAGTTAGGCCTTCCAGTTCCCTTCTTAGGTTAGCATTAGATTCATTAAGTTTTTCAACTTCTTCAACTAGGGATTCCATGTCTGCTTCATCAGAAGAACTATTTTCAGTAAGCTCCATCAATTTCTCAGCATGCTCTCTTCTCTTTGCTAGAGAGGCTTTATATTTGACTTTGAGTTCATCAAAGGCTTTCTCAGTCTGATTGAGACGATGAGTAAGTTCTCTCATAGTGTATTCCCCCATATCTCCTTCCAAGTGATTAAACTTATAGAAAGGTTAGCTCTAATACCAATTGATGAATACTAAGAGGGGGGGGTGAATTAGTATACCAGAAATTACTGAACTCAAACACTTAAATAGTTTAGCAATAAATAGGTTAACACAAATGCAAACCAAACAACAAATAAGGCATTCACCCACAGAAGCACAATCACCATAACACAAGAGATTTTGACGTGGAAACCCAAATGGGAAAAACCACGGTGAGATGAAACTCACAAGTAACTATCTGCAGAATAGTAACCAGACCAGTTAAGGTCATACAATGTTCTTTACCAGAACAGATCCTATTAGAAATCTCAATCTCTATTAGGAGATAAGTCCGATTAAAGACTACCTTGTGAGAGAATTTCATATCCATAGTTGTGAACCACCTTGTTAGAGGATTTAAAAAGGCTTTGCCAGGCCTACTCGGTTAAGGGTTATAGACTTGTCAAAGATGTGAGTAATCAACAAGCGAGTGATCTAAATACTAGCATAGTATGCTTGGTTCTGCATTTTAGCATTACTTCAGTATTCAAAATCTCCACACTTTGTTTCTTCACACAGACCTAATCTCCTTCTATGATCACACATGCAAAAACCTCATCAACCACACAAAACCCTAACAACTTAAAACCCTAGACATGATGTCCTTATAAAGGAATATGATTTCATGTCGGTCTAATAGGATTACATTGCAAGTTACTAGGTTCAGTGCATATGGACACATTTGGTAACACGACACAGAATCACTGCCAAAATGACGGTGGATGATAACTCATCACAAAAATAATACTGGTTGGTAACTCATCACAGAGTAATACCAATTCATACATTTACCTATTACCGGTTTACATATTTTACCGATTATCAGTTTGTCAAAATGATGATTGGGAAAAATGATAACAACCGCTTTGTTTCTTCATACCACTTTGGGATCCTCGAACCGCTTGAGGTCTTCATACTACTTGGGTTTTGATGGGATGGGGTTTGGGATAGACTAACCTAGTCTATGCTCTGGGATCCTTTCCTTGGATAACTAGGTGTTCTAACCACACCCTAGGGTCTCTAGGACTTCCTCTGCTTATGGAATCCCCTAACCTTGCCCAATCCACCCACCAACAATTTGAATTTTCACTCCTAAGGTCTCACCTACTCATGAGACTCAAAGAACCCTTACTTAGGCTAATAAGGGTTTGGCTTGTTCCACACCTTCTTAGGTCCTAGAAAGGATAGGACATATCTTGGACATGGTTATCCATGCATTCATGTACCCCCAAGAGGTTTTCAACTTCTAACTCCTTACCGATTTCACTATTTTGTCTTTTACCTACAAAATAGGGCTAAAAGGATTGTGCCCAATTAGGCCTCCTACCTGGACTTGTAGGGCTCCCTCTTGCAAATGATGCATATGCTTGTGAAACTTCCCAAAAGACCTACTATTCATTTGGAAAGGGCTCAAGGATTTTTTTGGTTTTAGGTCTCCAAGTGTCCATACATTGCCCTAGGCGGATTTTAAGGTTTTTAAGGGTTTTAAAGAGGGTTTTTAGGCCTGCCAAGGTCATAGTGTAGGTTTGATTTTCTTGCTACCTTATCTGGATTGGTGGAAGCTCCTCCTTCACACAAATGGTACTCCACTCACCCCTCTACAACTCCTCCAAAGGGTGCCTCCTCCTCTTTCCTCCCTTACTCTCCAAGACCTCTGCAACTTAACCCTTCCTAGCCGGGCACTGTCCAGTCTCACCTAGGAGTGGGTCTTTAGATGGACTCCCTTCATCTTCAAGGGCCTTTCTTGCTCTAAAGTATTTTACAGGGTTTTTACTCCTATTCCCCATGCTTTCATGGTGATTCCACAATGGGGAATGGAGTTATGAACCCATTGACTCAAACTAGTCCAAAACTGGATAGTGAGAAGCAAGTTTACAAACTATTTACAAACACACACAACTTGCAAAAAAAAACCTAATATAAATGCTCACAATGAAATTAAATACACCATACAAGACACTCAACACAATTTTACTCAAAAATCAATCCATTAATGATCTTGTCTTACTCCATATGTGTCGACTGGCAACAAAATTGCAGTCACAATCAGGTCACTTTTCTTGGGTCGTACAACAAATAACATCCAACCCCCTCTCTTAGGGTTTGCAACTACTTATACTACCCTTCCTTGGTTTGTGTGCCCATATTAGGGTTGTCCATGCTAAACTAAAGATTTTGACCACTAGGTGGAAAAGTTGCTTGACAACTTTGAAAAGTTGTCATGCAACTTTTGCAACTTTTGAGCAACTTTCTCAATGTTGCTTTTCTTGACTCCTAGGCCCACATTGGGCTCTCCTAAGGACACCTCCATGCTAAGAAGGACCCTAAACACCACAAAGGCACACATATACCCTCTATTTTCAAGGAAAACTCAACTTTGACTTATGACCCTAGGACCTCAATTAGGACCCTAACTAGGACCAATGAGCACATGGCCCTTATTTTATATACAATGGCTTCATTAAGAAGAAAGAACACAATCAAAAGAAAATGGTGGGAGCCCTTTGAAGGGTGCTCCTGCACCAGGTCTTCATACTGCTTGAGATCGGTAAACACTTTCTGTAAAGCACCAATAGTCTAAAGACTATAATACATAATACTAGTTGGAACAAATACCGGTTGAGCGTAACTCATACATACAAAAAGTAATCTCAAAGAAAGTGTGTGTCCATCAATGACAATCACAACAACATCATAAAAAATGCCAATAGATTCCATAATAAGTTGCCTCCATTCTTCACTTATCTATTTCCATCTTAGCAGTTCATTTATTCACTCAAAATGCTTTATGTCTTGCTAGACAATAGGGGCAAATAAATACATCTCACTTAAGAATAAATCTTAATATATGTATTATACCTCAATCAGTGATCAAGACAACTTCTACAAACTTTGTAAAACATCATAAAAATAAAATAAAAAATTTTAAAAACCAAAAATAAAAAAACTTTTAAAATCCAAAACAATCAAAAAAACATTTAAAATTTAAAAAAAAACATAAAAATTAAAAAACTTTCAAAACACCAAAAACAAGAAAAAATTTTTAAAAAAAAAAACAATTCAAAATTCAAAAATCCATAATAAAATGTCTCTTGCTAAGATATTGAAACTTTGAACAAGAACAATCATAACATTAGACAAAACACTAAGCTTAACAAACCATGAATCAATAAACAAACTACCAAGCTAGTCTACAACCTTACCGATCAACTACCTATCACTTTTAGCATCTTTATCAAACAATGTGCCTCTATGGATACATCATTGCTAGAACAAGCACCCTATTAGATATAATGTCCTACAAATACATCTTTCCTACAATGTAAATCCTATCAAACATCATTTTAACAAGAACACTTAACTTTGACAAGAAGATCTAAATGTTTGTTGTCTCATTCGGTCCAGTGAGCCTTATATTTTATTTGATTTATCTTGTATCATGATCCTATGGTACTCAAGAATATCCACAAGTTATTAGATAAGTGAATATGGATCATTATTTTTATCATTTGATTTTTGTTTGTAGTTTGTCTTATCACTCATTGCAAATGGTATGTGAGTCATCTAGGTTTTATCATATGTAGATGTTTGTATCTAGTTTCCATAATAATCTCAATGATGACATAGGACTAAATTAAGAATAATTTTCCATCACCATCATTCTCTCTATCTCCCATATTCACTCTCATCCATAACTACTTCTATGACCATCGATTTACCATCTCCTTAGTTGTATCCCCATCTTTCATTTCGAGAGCAAACATGTGTTCTCCTAACCCACATGTCCTCTTGAGGGGGCATCTTCCTACCAAGTCATCATCCTTCCTCATCTCTCCCATGATTGGGGCATCATGATTCTATTCCTTATCCCTTTCCTACCCACTATGTTTTAATCTTCTTTGAAACAATGTGATAAACCACATTGTCTCGAAGAGAGAAAATGTAGGCACCTAAAATTAATTCATTAGATTCATTCACTATTAATTAAATAAAGGTTTCTATTTATTTGATTAATTAACTAAGCCTTTTCTTTCCAGTTTAAATAAATATTTATTATTCATTTAGATCTCACATCCTTTCCTAAATTTAAAAAAAAAATACTTTATTTATTTAATTGATCTAGCTCTTTCATCTATTAATTAAATAAATCTTACCCCTTTCCTCCTTTAATCCTAGCACTCCAACTTGTCAATTGTCCCTTCATAGGCATGTGACAAGTGTCAATTGTCCCTTCATTCACTTTGTGCTTTTTCCAAAGTTAAACCACCACTTAATCTTTTCACTCCATTTAAAGTTTACCTGTTAATCCTATTCACTCTTACCTGCCACCTTTCAATCTCTTAATCTCCTCCCTTCATCTTTACATATCCTCAAATCTTATTAATTATATTTCATCTATGTGATCATGGCCATTCATTTTTTAACCTCTTAATATAGGCCCTTGACTCTCTTGGAGATTTATGTAAAAGAGGCTTCTTCCCTATTGATCCCTAAGAAGGCTTGATGCCTTCAATAGGGTAGTCCAGAAGTTTCATAGACGTGGGACTTGAATATAGTCTATAAAACAACCTTTTATATTTTAGAAGTTGGCTCTTTGATTAACATGGGGAAAGGAAAGGAAAGGAGGAAAGGACTGAAAACCAAACTAGCGCTAAACATTGGACGCAAAGCTTTTACAACACTTTCAATTCCCCTTTTTATGAAAAAAATAATGAAACATTGATTCCTAAGGTGAGCAAATCACATCACAATCCTTCATTGTTGAGAGGATAACGATATGTACAAAGTAACTCAAACATATGACATAGCTTTCAAATCCTCTCCCAGAGAGCATCTATTAAGGCTCGATAGGAAACAAAACAACTTCTTTATACTTTCACAATAATTAATCATTATTAAAAGATTCTCTCTTACTAGCATAATTTAAATCCTAATATAAGAATAATTATAGAGTAAATTCCACTACATTAACCATTATCTCAAATTAACAGGAAATGAAGAAGACAAAATGAGTATACAACAACTACTTTAAATCAAAGCGACACATAGCATATCAACTTAAACAAAGCAAACAAAAGGAAAATAGAGGCACAGTCCCATGCCTTAAGAACAAACAAGCTAAGGTCAGATATAAAATACTAATTACCAAGCTTTGGAACAATCTTTTAATATTTCCTAAGGGAATTACAAAAACATTCTCCTTCAAAAGTGTTGACCCCAATTACAAGAATACTTGTAGGCTTTTATAGGATTCATCCCACCAAATGGGAATGATTTTTACAACTGAATCTCTCTTTGTATTTGTGTTGCGTGTTCTTTATCAATCATGATGATCATTCTAACTACCCTACATGAAGAATCTTTGCATTGTTTTCTCTCCTCAACTTGAGGCATGAATGCCACTTGGGCCTTTTATTAGTCAAAAGCAAGATATTTAAGCATGCAATCCCTTTTAGGATCTTTTGGCAAATAATTGTCTTTGATCTATTGGGCATCTATATTCATTGATGGGCCTAGAAATTCTTCGAACACATGGCATGTATTTAGAGTTCCTTAGGATGATAATTCTTGGTTCAAGCTTGGATCTTTGTTGGGCTTCCATGTGTCTTACTTCCACAAAAATAATAGAAGGGGTCCTTCAACATGTGGAATGATGGAGGAGGTTTGTGGAATCTTCCCTTTTCTTTCAGTCCTTTATTTTTCATGGCCTAAGCGTGTCTTTTTTTCATGTAACTCTCACTTCTGGGATGAAAGGTCTTAGAGAAAACACGGAGGGAAACTTTTACTCTTTCCTTTCTTTTGAATGCGCGACACATTGTCAGAAGAAACCTTGAGGATTTTCGCTCTTATTTTTATTTCTCGGTGAATCTTACACATGGAAAGCCTTTGAAAATAAGAACCTTTACAAAAACAATTTGCACATCTAAAAGGTCTAAGGCCACAGGGCTATGACTTTACTAGGTCAAAGCCAAACTTGATCTAGTTGTAGTCAAAGAATCTATGTTCCCTCTCATTTGATTAATCCACAATCCTTATCATACTTATATAATGCCAAAAAATCTCTAGGATCATACATCATCACATAATTTTTGCATCATAGCCTTACATCATCACAACCACATCCATTCTTCTTTTATCTCTTGTGTAATTGCAACACAAATCTAAGAGCAACACCATCAAATTCAAGATCATGGAGGATAGGAGAACTATTGGTGTAATTATTTATTCATATTGGATATAATTACACTTTACTTAAGTTTACTTAGGTACATGCATAACATTGTAGTTTGCATATGAGACACTTAGGGAGATGTGCATACATTGGGAGTGTGTATGTAGGAGAACTTCCACCTTTTATGGTGTGATCTTGTTGTAACTTTATCACATCCACTTATTGTGGGATGATAATTCCACCTTCGATGGGTGATCCACCTCATGTGGAATATTTTACTATTTCTCCTACCTACCCTTGCATCTCATTGAGCCACATGTCATCATTGTGTGCTCTCTTATCTCTTAGCCTTACCTTTATAAGCAGGCTCTTGTAATGATCTAGTTGATCTCTTTTGCATCTTGATTAGAATACAGTTTATTCTCATCATATATTTTATCTCTCTTGTTATTGTGCTATCTATTGGTCTATTTTATCTTGGTTGCTTCAAGCATAATCTCATGTGGTATTAAAGCGGTTGGAGCGCCATTGCTTAGCCTTTGGAGAGATTTTATTGCATCTTTGAAGGAGGTCAAGATGCATATCGGAGGAGAAGAATTGTATAGATGCATCCTAGACCAAATTTGACTTCACCATTGCATCTGTGTGGCCATTTCCATAAATTTTGAGTATAAATTTGGCCTATTTTGGAGAAAATCAATTTCGGGACTTGGAGGAAAAATTTTACCCAATTTGGGCAGTATGGTATGATTTTTATTTAATTTTTTAAAAAATATATATTTATTATTTGTATTTTCTAGAAAAATTTTAATTTTTCATATTTTAATAAAAAATCGTTGTTTTTTATTTTTTGTAAAAGTTATTTTTTATTAAAAAAATCTAAAATTCTAAATTTTACAGGTTACCTCCACCCCTCGACACCATACTCCATCTCTGGCTGTTCGCAGATATTGAATCACATTGGCACACTTTTTGCAAGTTTTTTTTTGTGTGGCCCCCGCCACCATCCAACCACCATTATCTTTCTGGCAACTAACACAAGATAGTAGCTCCCATCGGCATTCTATTTCTCGCCCACCTATCGGCTTCTCTTCGTGTTCAGTCGCTCCAGTAGCCATCTCTGCCACCACCACTGGTTCCCTCCTAACCACCCTTCATCCCTGATTGACATCTTCTCCGACGTGTTGCAGCCCCTCCCGCCAACATTCTTCCCTACCGCCAACTTCTCGCCATGTGGTCGTTGTTCACGGGCCCGACCAGCGCACACTTGGTGCAAACTCACTCGCCTTGCTAGATCTAGTCATCAACCACACAAGGAGGTACAACCAATAGTCGTACTGCCAAGTAAGTGCCACAATCAATGTACAAATGTTACGCAGTCAGCACCCAGTTGGTGCCACATTATTGCCATGTCATATGTACGCCAGTAAGATTCTACCACATGTCACTTTGTATGGTACAAATAGCCACACAGACAGGGGTGAATTTTTTGGTGACGACCATATGGCCGTCAAATTTAATCTAGTATTTTGATGACATCATCATTTTTTTGAAATTTTTCAGACCCCTCTCCGTTGAGCAGTTTTGATTTTTGGCCCCAACTTTGAAGGCCCATATCTTGTTCGTTTTGGCTCCTTTTTTAGTGCAATTTTTTTTATCTAGGCTAATTTTTTGCATACTTTCACGTGGTGGTTTTATTTTCTAATTTGGGTGGACAAATTTTTCATAAATTTTATTTTTTGTGACTATACCTTTCCAATCCCTATTTCTGCAACTTTCGGGACTCTATTCAGGCTCATACAAACTCCTTTTTAGGTGTCATTTTTTTTAAGTTCATGACTTTTCATCTACTTTCATAATCAACTATCAGTTTGTAGTGATTTTAAGTGGAATTTATACTTTCAACATATGCTCTTTTTTTCCCAATTTGACACTTGTATTGCATAGATCTATCCTTTTGGTCTTTTCCATTGTAGTTCTTAGACTATTGGGGCAAGTTGTAAATCAAAATCAAAAGTCCACTTTTTCATTATTTACAAGTGGCCTATTGCACACACACTACATATAAAGTGCCAAAATCATCATTTTTTATTTATTTTTATTTTTGGGGGGAGGGAATACTTTGATTGAGTGAATTTGGGGGGGTGTCTCTTGTTTTTCTTTCATTTTTCTACTATAGGTTCTCCTAAGTTTCCTCTCTTAACTCCACATAATTATGCTACTTGGAAAATTGATGTATGGAGTAAACTAATGGAAAAGGGATTAACTTATTACATTGATGAAACTATTTTTGCTTTTGTTGATCCTAAGGTTGATCCCAATGGTCACTTGGATTGGATTACTAATAATATCATGTCAATTGGTACCTTAAGAAAATATGTATCAAAGGATCTCATCTTTCATATTGAAAAATGTACTTTAATTAAGACTGCTTGGCAAAAGTTTCAAGACTTGTATGGTCAATTTGATGAGATTAGGGGATATCAAATTGAGAGTGATCTCACCATGTTTGATCCCAAGAACTTTGATACAATACAAGATTATGTCACTAAAGCAAATGAGTTGAGGGAACAACTCAAAGATTGTGGCATTGATAAGAAGGATAATCAATTGATCTACAATTTTATGGGAAAACTTTCACAAGAATATACAACATTTGTTTCTAGTTTCCAAACCCATAGGATGACAATGGGTCCAAGCTACAAAATACCTACATTCGATGCTTTCATAGATATCTTGATGATGGAACAAACTAAGTTGATAAGCATGGGCATTCTTAAGACTTCTAAGTCTCAAGCATATGTGGAAACTCAAGGGAACAAAGGAAATCAAGGAAAAGACAACTCACACAAGAAGAAAGGGAAATCAAAGCACCACCTTCTCCACAACAAGGACATTCATCATCTTCCAAGAAGGGCAATTCACCAAAGAAGGAGAGACCAACTTGTGCCTATTGTAAAAAGGTTGGTCATGAGGAGCATCGTTGTCATTCTAAGAAGATTGATGAGCTCCTCCATATCCTGAAAAAGAACAACATAAATTTGCCTAATGCCTAAGGAGGATTCGTCACCTTCCTCTTCCTCACAATCAAAGGGGAAAGGACAAGAATTTATGGAAGCAACAATTGGAAAGACTCACTCTTTTGGGAAAATATTGATGAATACTAAGAGGGGGGGGTGAATTAGTATGCCAAAAATCTCTGTCCTTAAACACTTAAATAGTCTAAAGATAAACTCGTAAAACAGTCTAACAGACAGGCCGATTATCACACATGCAAACCAAAATGCAAATAAAGCATTCACCCACAAAAGCAATACAACCATAACACAAGATATTTGATGTGGAAACCCAAATGGGAAAAACCACAATGAGATAGAACTCACAAGTCACTATCTGCAGAATAGAAACCAGACCGCTTACGGTCAAACCAGTTAAGGTCTTACAATGTTCTTCACTAGAACAGATCCTGTTAGGAATCTCAATCTCTGTTAGGAGATAAGTTCAATTAAAGAGTACCTTGTTAGAGGATTTTAGATTCACAGAAGTGAACCACCTTGTTAGAGGATTTTACAATAGGCTTTTGGGCCTACCCAGTTAAGGGCTACAGACTTGTCAAAGATGTGAGTAATCAACAAGTGTTTGATCTATCTAATAGCACAAACTACTCGGTTAGATCTAGTATAGCTCATTGCTAATGCATTCCAGCATTACTTCAGTCTTCTTTATCTCTCTCAGTTACAACTTGATCTTCTCAAATAAGATCACTCTTACAACAACTCAACAACCACCTTAAACCCTAGTCACTGATGAATACTAAGAGGGGGGGGTGAATTAGTATGCCAAAAATTACTGCACTAAAACACTTACACAGTCTAAAGATAAACCGGTAAAGTAGTCTAACAGTCAAACCGGTTACCACACATGCAAACCAAAATGTGAATAAAGCATTCACCCACAAAAGCAATACAACCATAACAAGAGATATTTGATGTAGAAACCCAACTGGGAAAAACCATGGTGAGATGGAACTCACAAGTCACTATCTACATAATAGAACCCAGACCAATTAAGGTCAGACTGGTTAAGGTCTTACAATGTTCTTCACCAGAACAGATCCTATTAGGAATCTCAATCTCTGTTAGGAGATAAGTCAAATTAAAGACTACCTTGTTAGAGGATTTTAGATTCACATGTGTGAACCACCTTGTTAGAGGATTTTACAAAGGCTTTGAGGCCTACCCTGTTAAGGGCTACAGTCTTGTCAAAGATGTGAGTAATCAATAAGTGTTTGATCTATCTAATAGCACAAATTGCTTGGTTAGATCCAGTATTGCTCACAGCTAATGCATTCCAGCATTACCTCAGTCTTCTCTCTCTCTCACACAATTACAACTTGATCTTCTCAGATGAGATTGTTCTCAACTTCCACCTTAAACCCTAGCTCAACATTAACCCTTTCAGCAATAGCATAAAACCCTAGACATGATGTCCTTTTAGAGGAATCTGATTTCATGTCGGTCCAATAGGATTTCATTACAATGTCCTAGGTTCAATGAATCTAGACATACTCAATAACATGACACAAAAAGAACCATCAATGTGTTAGCACCGTCAAACAATCGGTGGATTGGTAACTCATCACAAAGTATTACCTGTTCATACAAAATACTAATTAATGGTTTGTCAAAAATGAAGACTGGTAAGAATGTGTTGTGCCACTTTGCTCCCTCATACCGCTTGTGATCTACGAACCGCTTGGGGTCATCATGCTACTTCAGACCGGGAAACACATTCTGCAAAATCACCACTAGTCTAAAGACTAGTATACAACATACCAGTTGGAACAAATACCGGTTGAGCATGAGCTCATACATATAAAGGGGATATCAATAAAAGTGTGTGTCCATCAATGAAAATCACAACATAAACAACAAAAATGCCAACAATCTCCCCCTTTGGCATTGATGGCAACACTTAGGAAAATAAAATTTTGACATCTAAGTGTTTTACAACAAAAACTTGCCATTAACAAAATTGCTCCCCCTAAGCATATACACTATCCCTTAATCAACACAGTGTATAGCAATTTTGCATACAAAGCATAATCATCAGAGCATATAGCATATATCACAACATATATCAAAATTTCAAAACAGATACTTCTCCCCCTATGTCAGAAGATCAAAATTTTAAAACCAAAAACCAGATATACTTCTCCCCCTTTGCCAACAATGACAAAGTACCATTGAAAAACCTTGTTTCCATATATATATATATATATATATATAAATTTATGACAATAATGAATAATACTTGTCAAAAACTGATTTATAGTCCTGCAAAAATTGTTTCATGGATAGGGACCATGACTCAAGTAGGGAGGTTGCCACTTCCTTCTCTGTCTGCATCTAGGATACATGTTCCTCCATGGCATCTACTGTGCTCAGTTCCTATGTGATTGTCAGGGCATCCAGGTTCAAATAACACTTCTGAAGAATTTGCAGTCATGGAAATAATTCTAGTTGAAGCTCCTGCAAATCCCTAGACCGTGTACTGATCTCTTGCTCCATCTTGGCTGATTGGATCTGGAACCGGTGAACAGTTTGCCCATATGCTGCAAAGGAATCATAAGGAGTCTTGAATGTGCCCAAGTAGGAATGTAAGTCCATTTGAAGCTATTGCTTCTTGGCTAGCACATCATCACAGAATAGATGAGGTTGACAGATTTTGCTGAGTAGCAAGTTTCCCTCATCCAAGGCATTCCCTATGTCCTTTTGATCTTTCAGCAATTCAGTCCTAAGCTCATTCAACTTCTTCACTAGAGCAAAATTAAGAGCCTTTTGGTGCTTTGTCTTTATATTGGCCTCTGCTACTTCTTCTAGACTCTACACCTGATCATCCATTATAGTACACAAAAGTTTGAGTTGTGCTAGTGATGATTCAATGTCAGGAAGATTAGTACCAGGGATTAAACCGGTAAGTGTGTCTACAGCTGCCTGAATAATATCTTGTTCCCTTTTCCTATGAATGCCTTCAAGGTGCTCTTGGGCAAACTTGATGCTCTGCATAAGCTCAGACTCACTTGTAGATTGGAGGTCAATAAGACTCGAGATAGCAGCTAGTTTGGCTTGGCTACCGGTTGCCTTAGGAGTCTCCATCTGCGTGCTCTTCATTGCTTCAGTTGTCTTGTCTACTTCTTCCTTCTTTTTCCTCTCCTTCTCTTCTTTCTCTTTCTCTTCTCTCTTTTTCTTCTCTTCCTCTTCCATCTTCTTCTTGTCTTCCTCTTCTTTCTGCTTCTGCTCTGCTTCTGCCTTCTTCTTTGCTTCCTCTTCCTTCTTCTTTTGTGCTTCCTCTTCCTTCTTCTTTTGTTCTTCCTCTTCCTTCTTCTTCTTCTCTTCCTCTTCCTTCTTTTTCTTCTCTTCTTCTTCCTTCTTTCTTTTTTCTTCCTTATCCTCTTCTTCTTTCTTTTTCCTATCATCTTCTTGCTTCTTCTTTTCTTCATCTTTTCATTTCTCCTCTTCCTCTTTTCTCTTCTCTTCCTCTTTCTTCTTTTTCTCCTCTTCATCCCTCTTCTTTTTCTCTTCCTGTTCCTTTGTCGCTTTTTGTGTGTCCATAGCTTGTTCACCACCTTGATTGGCTTGTTGCCCCCATTTAGTTCCCTTAGAAGGTATGTCCTAAGTGACATCTTCTATATCTAGGGCATCAACATCGATAGTGTCGATTGGTTCTTCCACCAGGTTTCCTTCCTCATCAAAGACCTCATCCGGTTTGGAAATAATTGGTTCCTTTTCCGCTTGGAGGTTGGCCATTCATGCTTTGTGAGAGCTAATAGCATGAGCCATATGTTGATGTGTATCTTTTTCAACATCATCAACTCTCCCCTCCAACAACCAAAGTCTTCTTCTCCTTGTGAAGAAGAGACCTTTATTTTGATCCAGGGCATCAAATAATTCTGAATTTGAGAGTTTGGGGAAGTATTGTGCAAAGAATTTCTCCCTGATCTCCTATTCCTTTTCAATGGCAATGTGCCATTTATTATCTAATGCTTTAAATAATGAATCTGGTGTTTGAGATTTAATCTTTGATGGTGATCGGTCATTTTTACATAAATAAAGAATGATTTCTTATAGTACTTCATCTTTTTCCTCACTATTAAATTCATCATAATAATCTATTAAATCATGAAGTAACTTTCTCCTAATATTTTTTACTGTTCTTTGACAATGTGTCAAAGGTTTGTATGAGGAGATGTCTATATTTACCAGTGCGGATGCTGCTGGTTCATTCTTCTTCATCTTCTTTGTCTGTCTTCCCTTCTTTGGTTGTTCATCAGACTTGGTTTCTTTGGAGTCCAGTCCATTTTCCTTAGTCTTCCTCTTTCTTTCAAAGACTTTTGCCAGTGTTACCTCCAGTTTCTTCTTTGCCGGTGACTGCTTGGTCACTCTTGGAGTTGCAGTGGTAGCTAGTGTTGATGCTGCAAGCACTGCCTTAGCTTTCTTAGCTGTCGGTTCTTTTCCCTTCTTCACCGATGGTTCTTCAACCAGTGCGATCCTCTCCAAGTAGGTTTTGGTCCTCTTAGCCTTTGGATCAAGAGGCAAGGCAATAAAGGTTGAATCATACCCTTCCAACATGTCAAACATGACCTCATAGCCCATAGGCTCCACTTCCTCCATTCTAGGCTCAACAGCCTCCATTAGACATTTGTCCACCTAAATAGTGAAATAGATGTCATCTTCGTATTTCTTCACTATGTCACTTGAGATTCTTACCCTCTGACTCATCTTTCTTCTGAACTCATCAAAATATTTGTTCAGTACCTCAAGGTAGCCAGTTCCAATGGCTTGTACACTTTCCTTTATCTACTTGGTTACTGGTTGGTTAGGGGACCACTGGACATCTCCTACACCTGGAAAGCAGCCTTGGAAATAAAACAACAACCCTACCAGTAGTTGTCCAAACTTAAACCTCAGTGTATTATCCTGTTTGATTGCCTTTAGATTTAATAGGAGTTGCCTTTGCATACTAGTGCATAAGTCAAAAGATGCATCCTCTTTTATCATTCGACAAGCGGCATTTACTGTTGTAGCAGATATAGAATTAATCTTACTAGCTAAAAATGTTTTGTATCCTATCACCATGCAAGCGTATTTCACCAGATCATCCTTGATAGGATTGACTGTCATACCCCGTGGATCACTTGTTGAACTGGTGAGCTTGGTCATTTCCATTTTGCTCACTTTTCTCAGGGCTGGCACTTCCCCTATGTTGCAGAAACCGGTGACTGCATGAATTGCCTAAGGCATGATATCATGCATCCTCTCGAGGTACATCTTGTCACCATGGAATCTTCTCAAAATAATTCTGATATGATCTTTCGTGAAATCTTCCAGAAAATATACTATGTTGTGGAATTTCTTCTTCTCTATGACACTAAATTTCGATTTGATCTTTTTGTCCTTGCCACAAAATAGACCTAACTGAGTGTGAATGGCTAAAGACCCTAGGTCTTCTATTTTGCAATGAATATAATCAGAAATTCCTTCTTCAACTATGACTCCAGTTAGAACTTGTGACAAAGCATTATATTTGGACTTCCTCTGAAAAAAACTTTCTGACTCTATGGATGTACTCGAACTGGTATGTGACACGAAAGCCATTGAAGAGTATTTCAAGAACATGAAAAATACCTTTCAAATACGAATTTAGGGCTTCCTGATTCTACTTCACTTCACTCTCCGTCGGACACCAAATCACCACTTTGTGTTTTCTACTACCGCTTGCAAACTGGATTTGAATCTCTTTCAAGGTTATTCAATTTATTGAAATCTAAGCTCAAATCACCTTTTCTTCGCTCGAAAATAGATAGTGAGAAATGATTTGAAAAATGCATTTATACATGTCTCTCACCTACCGTCATTAATGCTCCTCTATTAGGGCATAAACCCTAATTTGCCTTTTTACCATTTCTGGTCTTCTACCAAGCAACAAGTATCACATACCGGTTAAGGTCTTTTACCAGTGTCAACCAAGGGTTTGAAAGCATTTCGCCATTTACTCCCCCTAAGCCTTTAAGGCTTAGTAAAGGCTTAGTTTGCTGGTTCCGATATTTCCACACTAGGTGCAGAAACTGGTTCCTCTTCCGACATTATTGGTTTCTTCTTCCATGTTTTCTTCATGTCCTCTTGAACTTTTTCAACATCTATTTCTCCTTCCTAAGTGACCAGTATATCATCAGATATACTTTTTCTACTTCTGCAGAATCTTGCAATGTGACCCAATTTGTTGCAGTGATAGCAAACAAGTCCAGGTGCTCTCCAAGGTCCATTGTACATGTTTCCATTCTTCCTTCTGCATGTTGCAGCAGTGTGACCATGACCATGACAGATCATACAACTTTCTCTCCATCTAGTTGCCGCTTGATGACCACCACTTCTCGACTGATGATTGAAGACATTAAACCGGTTGTGGTTTCGGTTCATAAAAGGTTCAGGACCAGTTCCTTGGGTGCTCTGAGGATATCTTCCGGTATTATTCATTACAGACCTACATTCAATGCTCTATGCCCAAACTTGTTGCATGCATAACAATGACCATTGAACTTATTGGATCTAGGTACATTGTTGATAAAATAAGGAAAATTATTGTAGGCTTTGCTCCTACATACATTGGCAGTGTGTCCTTGTTTAAGACAGTTAAAGCAAACAAGTTTGAATTTTTTCTTACCTTTTCCTTTGAGTGTCGGTTGCTTCTTTGATGCTTCAGCATTTGTTCCTGAGGATTCTCCTTCCTCATGTCCAAAAAAACCAAGACCATTGGTATTCTTTGCTGGTCTAGATGACTCAAGCTTTTGCTCTAGCTTGATAGTACTTTTGCCAAACTTCGCAAGTATTTCCTTTGACTCAAAGAGTTCTTTGGAAATAGCAGTGTTTGTCTCCATTAGACTTGCATTTTAAGAGATGGCAATGTTTAGTTCTCCTTCCATGTCTTCTTTTTCCATTCTGCTCTCATGAAGGTGAGCAGTCAGTGCATTAATCTCTTGTTTCAAATTGGAGATCTCATGATCTCTATCCTTTATCCGATCTTCAGCTTTTCTCCGATTCTCAAGCTCTTGACTAAACCTAATAGTCAGTCCTTCCAACTCCTTTCTCAGATTGGAGTTTGAATCATTCATCTTATTTACTTCAGCAATCATGGCTTCCATGTTAGCTTCATCTTCAGAACTACTTTCAGATAGTTCCATCATCTTCTCTGCATGTTCTCTCCTTTTTGCTTGAGATGCCTTGTATTTGACCATAAGATCATCATAGGCTTGCTCAAACTTAGTGAGCCATTGAGTAAGTTCCCTCATGGTGTATTCCCCCATATCTCTTTCCAAGTGGTTAAACTTATAGAAAGGTAGGCTTTGATACCAATTGATGAATACTAAGAGGGGGGGTGAATTAGTATGCCAAAAATTAATGCACTAAAACACTTACACAATCTAAAGATAAACTGGTAAAGCAGTCTAATAGTCAGACTGGTTACCACACATGCAAACCAAAATGTGAATAAAGCATTCACCCACAAAAGCAATACAACCATAACACAAGATATTTGACGTGGAAACCCAACTAGGAAAAACCACGATGAGATGGAACTCACAAGTCACTATCTGCAGAATAGAAACTAGACCAATTAAGGTCAGACCGGTTAAGGTCTTACAATGTTCTTCACTAGAACAGATCTTGTTAGGAATCTCAATCTCTATTAGGAGATAAGTCTGATTAAAGACTACCTTGTTAGAGGATTTTAGATTCACATGTGTGAACCACCTTGTTAGAGGATTTTACAAAGGCTTTGAGGCCTACCCTACTAAGGGCTATAGTCTTGTCAAAGATGTGAGTAATCAACAAGTGTTTGATCTATCTAATAGTACAAACTGCTTGGTTAGATCCAGTAATGCTCATAGCTAATGCATTCTAGCATTACCTCAGTCTTCTCTCTCTCACATAGTTACAACTTGATCTTCTTAGATGAGATCGTTCTCAACTCTCTCATAGTTACAACTTGATCTTCTTAGATGAGATCGTTCTCAACTTCCACCTTAAACCCTAGCTCAACATTAACCCTTTCAGCAACAGCATAAAACCCTAGACATGATGTCCTTTTAGAGGAATCTGATTTCATGTCGATCCAATAGGATTTCATTACAATTTCCTAGGTTCAATGAATCTAGGCATACTTAGTAACACACCACAAAAAGCACCATCAATGTGTCGGCACCGTCAAACAATTGGTGGATTGGTAACTCATCACAAACTATTATCGGTTCATACAAAATACCGGTTGCTAATTTGTCAAAAATGAAGACTGGTAATAATGTGTTGTGCCGCTTTGCTCCCTCGTACCACTTGTGATCTATGAACCGCTTGGGGTCGTCATGCCGCTTCAGACCGGGAAACACATTCTACAAAATCACCACTAGTCTAAAGACTAGTATACAACATACCGGTTGGAAGAAATACCGGTTGAGCATGAGCTCATACATATAAAGGGGATCTCAATATAAATGTGTGTCCATCAATGACAATCACAACATAAACAACAAAAATGCCAACAGTCACAACATAAACCCTTTCAACAACAACCTAAAACCCTAGACATGATGTCCTTTTAAAGGAATCTGATTTCATGTCGGTCCAATAGGATTACATTACAATTTCCTAGGTTCAATGAATCTAGACATACTCAGTAACATGACACAAAAAGCATCATCAGTGTGTCGGCACCGTCAATCAATCGGTGGATTGGTAACTCATCACAAAATGTCAGTTGGTAACTCATCACAGAGTATTACCGATTCATACAAAATACCAGTTGTCGGTTTGACAAAAATGAAGAGTGGTAAGAATGTGTTAAGCCGCTTTGCTCCCTTGTACCGCTTGAGATCTACAAGCTGCTTGGGGTCGACATGTCGCTTCAGACCAGGAAACACATTCTGCAAAATCATCAATAGTGTAAAGACTAGAATACAACATACTGGTTGAAACAAATACCAGTTGAGCTCTAACTCATACATATAAAGGGGATCTCAATACAAGTTTGTGTCCATCAATGACAATCACAACATAAACATCAAAAATGCCAACAATCTCCCCCTTTGGCATTGATGGCAACACTTAGGAAAATAAAATTTTCACATCTAAGTGTTTTACAACAAAAAAATTCCATTAACAAAATTGCTCCCCCTAAGCATATACACTATCCCTTAACCAATACAATGTATAGCAATTTTTCATACAGAGCATAAACATTGAGATATTAGAGCATATAGCATATATCAAAACATATATCAAAATTTTAAAACTAGATACTTCTCCCATTTTGTCTCCAAAATAGATAGAGTACTTCTCCCCCTTTGCCAACAATGATAAAGTACCACTGAACAGCCTTGTTTCCATTTGATATTGAAATAATAAAAGTTTATGACAACAATGAATAATACTTGTCAAAAACTGATTTGTAGTCCTACAAAAATTGTTTCATGGATAGAGACCAGGACTCAAGTAGGGAGGTGGCCACTTCTTTCTCTGTTTGCATCTGGTAATACCTGTTCCACCATGGCATCAACTGTGCTCAGCTTCTGCGTAATTATCAAGGCATCTAGGTTCATATAACACTTCTAAAGAATTTGCAGACGTGGAAGTAAAACCAGTTGTAGCTCCTACAAATCTCTAGATCATGTACTGATCTCTTGCTCCATTTTGGCTGACTGAATTTGGAATTGATGAACGGTTTGCCCATAAGTTGAAAAGGAATCATAGGGTGGCTTAAATGTGCTCAAGTAGGACTGTAAGTCCATTTGAATCTTTTTCTTCTGAGTTAGCACATCATCACAAAATAGATGGGGTTGACATATTTTTCTTAGTAGCAAGTTTCCCTCATCCAAAGCATCCCTTATATCCTTTTGGTCTTTCAGAAGTTCAGACCAGAGCTCATTCAACTTTTTCACCAGAGCAATGTTAAGAGCCTTTTGATGCTCTTTCTTGACATTTGCCTCAGCTACTTCTTCCAGGCTCTGCACCTGATCATCCATAATAGTACATAGTAGTTTGAGATATGCTAGTGATGATTCAGTGTTAGGAAGATTGGTACTGGGGATCAAAGCAGTAAGGGTGTCTACAGCCACCTGAATTATGTCTTGTTCTTTTTTCCTGCGAATGATTTCAAGGTGCTCTTGAGCAACCTTGATGCTTTGCATAAGCTCTAACTCACTTGCAGACTGGAGATTGATAGAACTAGAGATATTAGCTGGTTTGGCTTGACTCCCGATTGCCTTCGGAGTCTTCATCTGTGTGCTCTTCATTGCTTCCATTGCCTTGTCTTCTTCTTCCTTCTTCCTTTTCTCTCCTTCTTTCTTCTGTTCTTGTTCCTTGTCTTCCTCTTCTTTCTTTTTCCTCTCTACTTCCTTCCTCTTCTCCTCTTCCTTCTCTTCCTCTTCCTTCTTCTTCTTCTCTTCCTCTTCCTTCTTCTTCTTTTCTTCCTTATCCTCTTCTTCTTTCTTCTTCCTATCATCTTTTTGCTTCTTCTTCTCTTCATCTTTTTGTTTCTCCTCTTCCTCTTTTCTCTTCTCTTCCTATTTTCTCTTTTTCTCATCTTCATCCCTCTTCTTCTTCTCTTCTTGTTCCTTAGCCACTTCTTCTGTGTCCTTAGCTTACTCACTGCCCTGTTCAGCTTGTTGCCCCTATTCTATTCCCTCAGAAGGTATGTCCTGAGTGACATCTTCTACGTCCAGGGCATCGACATCAATAGTGTCGATTGGTTCTTCAACTAGGTTTCCTTCTTTATCAAAAACTTTATCCGGTTTGGATATGACCTATTCTTTTTCTGCTTGCCAGTTGACCATTTGTGCTTTGTGAGCTTGAATAGCATGATTCATATATTGATGAGTGTCTTTTTCAACATCATCAACTCTTCCCTCCAATAGCTAGAGTCTCCTTCTTCTTGTGAAGAAGAGTCCTTTATTTTGGTCCAAAACATCGAATAATTTTGAATTTGAGAGGTCAGGAAAGTACTGTGCAAAGACTTTCTCCCTAATCTCTTGTTCTTTTTCAATGGCAATACACCATTTATTATGTAATGCTTTATATAAAGAATTCGATGTCTAAGATTTAATCTCTAACGGCAACCGATCATTTTTACACAAATAAATAATGATTTCTTGTAATACTTCTTCTTTCTCCTCATCACTAAAATCATCATAATAATCTACTGAATCATGTAGTAATTTTCTCCTAATGTTCTTAATTGTCCTTTGAAAATGTGTCAAAGGTTTGTATGAGGAGATATCAATATTTACCAGTGCGGATGCTGCCGGTTCATTCTTCTTCATCTTCTTTGTCTGTCTGGCCTTCTTTGGCTTTTCATCAGACTCAGTCTCTTCAGAGTCTGGTTCATTTATCTTAGTCTTCCTTTTTCTTTCAAAGACTTTTGCAAGTGTCACTTCTAGTTTCTTCTTTGCAGGTGACCGCTTGGTCACTCTTGGAGTTGTAGTAGTAGTTGGTGCTGATGCTACAGGCACTGCCTTTGCTTTCTTTGCAGTCGGTTCTTTTCCTTTCTTAACAAAGGGTTCCTCAGCTGGTGCAATCCTCTCCAAATAGGTTTCGGTCCTCTTAGCCTTAGGATCAAGAGGCGAGGCAATAAAGGTTGAGGCATACCCTTACAACATATCATACATCACCTCATAGTCCATTGGCTCCACTTCTTCCATTCTAGGCTCAATAACCTCCATTAAGAATTTGTCCACCTGGATGGTGAAACAGATGTCATCTTCATATTTCTTAATGATGTCACCTAAGATCCTTACCTTTTGACTCATCTTCCTTCTGAACTCATCAAAATATTTGTTCAGCACTTCAAGGTAACCAGTTCCAATGGCTTGTATGCTTTCCTTGATCTGCTTGGTCACCAGTTGGTTAGGAGACCATTGGACCTCCTACTCCAGGAAAGTAGCCTTGGAAATAGAAAAACAACCTAATGAGTAGTTGTCTGAACTTGAATCTCAGTGCATTATCCTATTTAATCAACTTCAGATTAGATAGGAGTTGCCTCTGCATACCGGTGCATAGGTCAAATGATGCATCCTCTTTAATCATCCGGTAAGCGGCATTTACCACTGCAGCAGATACAGAATTAATCCTGCTAGTTGAGAGTGTTCTGTAGCCTATCACCATGTAGGTGTATTTCACCAGATCATCCTTGATAGGATTAACTATCATACCCCGTGAGTCACTTGCTGAACCAGTGAGATTGGCCATTTCCATTTTGCTTACCATTCTTAGGGCTGGCACTTCCCTTGTGTTGCAGAAACCGGTGATTGCATGAATTGCCCGAGGTGTGATATCATGCATCCTCTCCAGGTACATCTTGTCACCATCGACTCTACTCAAAATAATCCTGATATGATCCTCTGTAAAGTCTTCTAGAAAGTATACTGCATTATGGATTTTCTTCTTCTCTAGGATATTAAACTCTGGTTTGATCTTCTTGTCCTTTCCACAAAATAAATCTAACTAGGTGTGAATAGCTAAAGACCCTAGGTCTTCTATTTTGCAATCAATATAATCAGAAATTCCCTCTTCAACTATTACTCCAGCTGGAACTTGTGATAGGGCATTGTATTTGGACTTCCTTTTAATGAAACTTTTTGACTCAATGGATGTACTAGAACTGGTATGAAATGTGGAAGCCATTGTAGAGTATTTCAAGAACATGAAAAACACCTTTACAACGCGAATTTAGGGCTTCCTGATTCTACTTCACTTCACTCTCCATCATTTGCCAAATCACTGCTTGTCGTTCTGTGTTCTCCACAACTGTTTGCAAACTGAGTTTGAATCTCCTTCTAGACTTGTCAATTTCTTGAAATATTAGCTCAAATCACCTTTTCTTCGCTCAAAAAAAGATAGTGAGAAATGATTTGAAATATGCTTTTATACATGTCTCTCACCTACCACCATTAATGCTCCTCTATTAGGGCATAAACCCTAATTTGCCTCTTTTACTATTTCCGGTCTTCTACCAAGTGACAGGTATTACATACTGGTTTAGGTCTTTTACTAGTGTAACCGAGGGTTCAAAAAAAATTTGCTGTTTGCTCCCCCTAAGCCTCTTTGGAGCTTAGCTTGCTGGTTTGGATATTTCCACACTAGGTGTAGAAACCGGTTCCTCTTCCAACATTGTTGGTTTCTTCCTCTAGGTTTTGTTCATGTTTGCTTGAAATTTTTCAACATCAACTTCTCCTTTCTGAGTGACTGGTATATCATTAGATATACTCTTTTTGCTTTTGCAGAATCTTGCAATGTGACCCAGTTTGTTGTAGTGATAGCAAACCAATCCAAGTGCTCTCCAAGGTCCATTGTTCATGTTTCCATTCTTCCTACTGCATGTAGCAATAGTGTGACCATGTCCATGATAGATCCAATAGTTTTCTCTCCATCCGGTTGCCTGTTGATAACCATTGTTGCTCGACTGATAATTATAAGCATTAAACCGGTTAGGGTTCTGGTTCACAAAAGATTCTAGACCAACTCCTTGGGTCCTCTAAGGATATCTTCCGGTATTGTTCATGACAGACCTGCATTCAGATGCTCTATGCCCAAACTTGTTGCATGCATAACAATGACCATTGAACTTATTGGATCTAGGTATATTGTTGATAAAATAAGGAAAATTATTGTAGGGTTTGCTCCTACATACATTGTCAGTGTGTCCTTCTTTAAGACAGTTAAAGAAAATAGGTTTGAATTTTTGCTTACCTTTTCCTTTGAGTGTTGGTTGCTTCTTTGATGCTTCAGCATTTGTTCCTGAGGATTCTCCTTCCTCATGTCCAGAGAAACCAAGACCATTGGTATTCTTTACCAGTCTAGATGACTCAAGATTTTTCTCTAGCTTGGTAGTACTTTTGCTGAACTTAGCAAGTATTTCCTTTGACTCAGAGAGTTCTTTGGAAATAGCAATACTTGACTCCATTAGGCTTGCATTTTTAGAGATGGCTATGTTCAGTTCATCTTGTACTCCTTCTTTTTCCATTATGCTCTCATGAAGGCGAGCAGTCAGTGCACTAATCTCTTGTTTCAACTTGGAGATCTCATGATCTCTATCCTTTACCAGATCTTCAGCTTTCCTTCGGTTCTCAAGCTCTTGACTAAACCAGATAGTCAGTCCTTCCAACTCCTTTCTCAAATTGGAGTTTGAATAATTCAGCTTATTTACTTCTACAATCATGGCTTCCATATTTGCGTCATCTTCAAAACTACTTTCAGATAGCTCCATCAGCTTCTCTGCATGTTCTCTCCTTTTTACTTGAGATGCCTTGTATTTGACCATAAGATCATCATAGGCTTACTTAGACTGATTGAGCCATTGAGTAAGTTCTCTCAAGGTGTATTCCCCCATATCTCTTTCCAAGTGGTTAAACTTATAGAAAGGTAGGCTCTGATACCAATTGATGAATACTAAGAGGGGGGGTGAATTAGTATGCCAAAAATCTCTATCCTTAGACACTTAAATAGTCTAAAGATAAATCGGTAAAACAGTCTAACAGATAGACCAGTTATCACACATGCAAACCAAAAAGCAAATAAAGAATTCACCCACAAAAGTAATACAACCATAACACAAGATATTTGATGTGGAAACCCAAATGGGAAAAACTACGGTGAGATGGAACTCACAAGTCACTATCTACAGAATAGAAACCAGACCAGTTAAGGTCAGACCGGTTAAGGTCTTACAATGTTCTTCACCAGAACAGATCCTGTTAGGAATCTCCATCTCTGTTAGGAGATAAGTCTAATTAAAGACTACCTTGTTAGAGGATTTTAGATTCACAGAAGTGAACCACTTTGTTAGAGGATTTTAGAATAGGATTTTGGGCCTACCCAGTTAAGGGCTACAGACTTGTCAAATATGTGAGTAATCAACAAGTGTTTGATCTATCTAATAGCACAAACTACTTGGTTAGATCCAGTATAGCTCACTGCTAATGCATTCCAACATTACTTCAGTCTTCTTTATCTCTCTCAGTCACAACTTGATCTTCTTAGATAAGATCTCTCTTACAACAACTCAACAACAACCTTAAACCCTAGTCACAACATAAACCCTTTCAGCAAAAACCTAAAACCCTAGACATGATGTCCTTTTAAAGGAATCTGATTTCATGTCGGTCTAATAGGATTACATTACAATTTCCTAGGTTCAATGAATCTAGAAATACTCAATAACATGACACAGAAAGCACCATTAGTGTGTCGGCATCGTCAATCAATCGGTGGATTGGTAACTCATCACAAAATGTCAGTTGGTAACTCATCACAGAGTATTACCGGTTCATACAAAATACCAGTTGTCAGTTTGACAAAAATGAAGACTGGTAAGAATGTGTTAAGCCGCTTTGCTCCCTCATACTGCTTGAGATCTATGAGCCACTTGGGGTCGACATGCTGCTTCAGACCGGGAAACACATTCTGCAAAATCACCAATGGTTTAAAGACTAGAATACAACATACCGATTGAAACAAATACTGGTTGAGCTCTAGCCCATACATATAAAGGGGATCTCAATACAAGTGTGTGTCCATCAATGAAAATCACAACATAAACATCAAAAATTCCAACAAAGATAAGGACAAGCTCTTTGTGCTACTACAAGTCATGATTCAAGGAGATGACTTCTAGATTCAAGGGCTTCTCATCATATGGCATCTTGATAGTCTATGTTCTCTTTATTTGAGTCTTTCACCATGCCACATATTTTGATGGGAAATCATACATACATGGATGTGATTGGGAAAGGATCTTTTGCCATTAGGGATAACTTCTTCAATGATGTGTTGTTTGTACCCCATTTGACAAACAATCTTATTTCCATCTATCAAATCACACATGGGGAAACAAAGAAAACTATGGAGTTCACACCTAAGTCAGTTATCATTAGAGACTTGGAGAGTGGAGCTATCATTGCAATTGGGGTTGTGGATCATGCATCTTGGTTATATTCCTTTTCAGATTTTGTTCCTATTGAAGAGCAAGATTCTTTCTATGATGATCACACTTCTTATGATGATTCGGATTTTTAGGAGAACTTTGGGTACTTGAACTTGGGGATTCTCACATGTGACCCCATTCTTGAGCCTTGAATTTTATTTCCCCCTCTTAATATCACATCACCTATTGCACTTGATGATGTAGATGATGTGACAGTTTCACCTTCTTGTGATTCAATGCAACAAGATATACCTTGTCTTCTAGCTTCAACTTCTTGGGATGACTACTTGATATACATTACAAATTTGTTTGTGGAGTCCTACATTGCATATTTGGAAGACATCATTGATGATATTAATCTTCTCTTTGATGAAGATGGTCCTTCTTCAATTGTTGCAAGGGAAAACTCTGACCCTCTTGTTCATTCTCTACATGATCATTCTTTCGAGGTTGACATGATTGTGGATTCTTATGTACAATAGTTGGAGGAGGTCTCTTTACCTTTAGAGTAGACATGTGAGTCTTTGGATCTTGTTCTACATTCATCTCCACTAGATATTAGAGTGCCCTTTTTAGCAATGTGGATTGGTACACCACCTTTGGAGGG
This sequence comes from Cryptomeria japonica, assembly GCF_030272615.1. Taxonomy (NCBI): domain Eukaryota; kingdom Viridiplantae; phylum Streptophyta; class Pinopsida; order Cupressales; family Cupressaceae; genus Cryptomeria; species Cryptomeria japonica. Next base: position 213,997,551 of record NC_081410.1, on the reverse strand, counting down.
GGTAGCTTTCAGCATCGACATGGGGACACTTGAGTAGTTTTTTAGAGACTTCATTTATCTTGAGTTTTTTTCCTACCTCTTCCCTTCATGATTGGGGAGACTTCATGGATGCACCTTTGGTTTTGTTTCTTCCTAAGGGGAGGAATTTTGTTCAACGATCATGGAGCAGTTTCTTCATTCATTTTCGAGCTTCTACCATTGGTGCAGATTCTACATTGAGAGGGGGCTTCATGGATTCTCTTCTTCTCTCATATGGGGGGGACTTTTCTCTCACATGGGTTTTTGTCCTTCACGTGCTTCTTTGAGAGTCCTTTGTATAGTTTTCATCTCTCTTTTGGGGGTGTTGGCAATTGACACTCAATTGGTTGGTTTCACTTGGTTGTCATTGATGGAAACATGGTATTGTGTTTCGGCTTCATGTTTTGGTTCAGTGGTGTACCGACAGGCACTTCACATATACTACAATAGCACTGGCACCGACATTGATAGGATAGAAGGGTTTCTTTGGTTACTGACAATGCAGGCCGACATGGTTTAGTAAAGGTTATCAGTATTAGAGGCCGACATATCTTGGATCCAACATCACCAATTGGTTTTAATATTTATGCATCTATGTTATCTGGCCAACATGTAATTTGATATTGTATATATCTTTGTAAGCCGACATAAGGCATGATAATTTGTATAGGGTATATAAGTCAGTTTGATAGATCATTTTTAATCTAGACACTAGATAGGAGATTATGAATATGCAAATGTAATATGATACAAAATATATTAGAGAGATCATGTATGTGAGGAAATTCATGTAAGGGTTATTCTGATAAAGGGTTTAGGGTTTCGGATCGGAATAGATAGAGCTTAAACCTGAACTTTATTCTAGCATAGAAGATGCTATCTTAGCAGTTCACACTTCTTTGGATTGTAGTCTGGAATTTTATATAGTCAATGAGGCTCCTTTTGTGATTGAGCAATGTGCTCTAGGTTGTAACCCTTCCTGCAAGTGCAAGCCCCTCATATTTTGTAATATCTCTTCATATGGCCAGTGGATTAATATTGTGGGTCACAAATCCCACCATGTTTTTTCTCTTTGAGGTTTTCCACGTATAAATTTGTGTGTTATGGTTCTCATTTATGTGATTGGCTTATTGGTTTCTTTACTTCTTTCAATTATATATGTACCTGTATACTAGTTGGTGTATGCATGTTTTAATAAGATTAAAATTAATCATTCTGGTATGACATTGATTCACCGCTCCCTCTCAGTTTTATTGGATTCCAACAGGGGGAGGGTTTTTTCCCATTGGGTTTTTCTCTCTTTCCCTGCTTTATGAGAGATTGCATTTGCATTTGTACATGGGTACCTAACATGGCCTTGTAGCTGAGACCCATCTTGCATTGCTTAGTTGCATTGTAGACTTAAGTGCATTCCCCTAAGTTGCACGTAGGTGGAGTGTTAGTGTAATTATTTATTCATCTTGGATATAATTGCACTTTACTTAAGTTTACTTAGGTACATGCATAACATTGTAGTTTGCATATGAAATGCTTAGGGAGATGTGCATACATTGGGAGTGTGTATGTAGGAGAATTTCCACCTTTTATGGTGTGATCTTGTTGTTACTTTATCATATACACTTATTGTGGGATGATAATTCCACCTTCGGTGGGTGATCCACCTCATATGGAATATTTTACCTTTTCTCTTACCTACCCTTGCATCTCATTGAGCCACATGCCATTATTGTGTTCTCTCTTGTCTCTTAGCCTTGCCTTTATAAGCAAGCTCTAGTAATGATCTAGTTGATCTCTTTTGCATCTTGATTAGAATATAGTTTATTCTCATCAAATATTTTGTCTCTCTTGTTATTGTGCTATCTATTGGTCTCTTTGATCTTGGTTGCTTCAAGAATAATCTCACAAGAACAATGGAGAAAAGTCTATCATGGATGCACTGGTACGATCTTGTTTGATTTATGGTTCATTTGCATTGCACGGTAGTTCTCTATTGAGTTTCGTTGAATTAGGTTGTAGATCTAGGGTTAGTGGTTGGATCTTAGTTAGGTTGTACATATAGGGTTAGCATAAACACTATCTACTATAAAAAGAAAGTATTGAAGCTCATCTTAATTGCCATTTTCATGCTTGTAATCATTTGATCACATGAAATGATGATTGCTATTGCAACAATAATATGATCTTCAAAACATGGTTCAGAAATATATTAAATCGTAAAGGGTGATTATTGTTAGATATTATAATTGTAAATGCTTTGGCCTTCATTTGATCTTGATAAAGAGGATGAAGCACCCAAAACCTTTTTAAGTATTCAATGATTTCCCAAGTATCATGTTGACATGCTCTTATAAGATAAATTGATGGTATATGGTTTCTCTTCAATTTGACAACATGAATTTGGATTGGAGAGACTTTATTAAAATGGATTGATGATATTTTGATTTATAAATGTCAAGGAAGTAGGATCAATAACGATTTGATTTGAAGAACCTAGGAAAAAAGGGGAAAAATATGGATGAGAAGAAGGAGAATGATGACAGGGAGTAGATAAAATGGAAGCAGGATATGGAGGAGAAGGTCAAATCGCTGGAAGAAGGGAAAGAGGCCATGAAAAATTTGATGGGTATTATCCCAAATATCCTGTCACCTGTCACTAAAAATTTAGAGGATATTACTAAGGTCTTTGATCATACCAACTCTCTTAAGCCGGTGGTGGAACTTGACATGGATGATGAGACTATCCAAATTGGTAGTAGTGAAGCTACTCTGGTTGGTGGTGCTACCAAGAGGACTAGGGTGAGTTTAAAGAAAGTTGTGGCTGCTTCTACTAAGGATCTCCCAAATCTCAGGGATAACATCAAAGAACTGCATGCGATTAGCAACACCCTAGATAATGCCTTGAAAAAAATCAATTAGTTTTTCTTCTTGGGTCTGGCTAGTTTTGCTAGCTTTGTGGGGCTTTAGCTAGTTTTCTTTGGTTTTCTGTTGGCTTTTCAGTGGCCTGTTCCTTTTTGTTTCTTGTTGCTTTTTCTGTTAAAGCTTGAATTGTAAAGGATTTTGGGGCCCCTTAAAAACATGTTTTTACCTTAATCAAAAATGATTTGATTTGAAGGTAAAATGCTAGGAATGGTTGAGAGATTAGAGTAAATGAGAAGTCTCCAAGTGGAACCATGTGATTGGTGAACTTAGAGGGGAAGAGGATAAGAGAGATTTTAATGGCTATGATTGGTTCAACTAGATCTAAAGGGTGAGATTGAGTCCTCTCACACATGTTTAAGAAAGACCATGGGGAAGAGATCTTCTGACAAGTGTCATGGGTAAGTGCACCAAGATGTGGTACTAGAAACGTGCCACTTTTTATCTTTTCATAAAAAATGCATCATTGACATGAAATGGTTGTCAAAACCTTTGGGTTGGATGTCCAAGGTAAATCCAACCCAAAGGGTTGGTGTTTTCTGATGCAAACAATTTGACAAGTGCCAAATATGGAACTCACAAAATTCAAAAAGTGCATTTTCACATTTGGCGGTGAGTGTCAAATTTGGCACTTGCCAAATGTTTTATATTGGTAAATTCCATGAGATATTTTGGATTGGAAAATATTTGGTCTAGACACTAGTTATATCCAATCCCTAAATAACAATATATACATGAAATAAAACATTTAAGTATAACTCACTTTAAGTTATATTTCATGTATATATTGGTAGGACGTTTGAGAGTGGTTTCAGATCTCAAGGAGATATAATGTAGATTTAGGTTTTAGGGGATCATATAATATTTAGATAGTCAAATTTTAATAATCAGCATGCTGCCATTATCATTCTCTCACTCTTTTTATCTCCCCCAAACTCTAGATATATAGATATCTCTTTATCACTCTTTCTATGTTTCTTGTCTACCTCTCTCTATTTCACTCTCTCCTCTATCCCCTAAATCTATCACTACCTATCTACCTCTCTCTCTTGCCCTTCACTTTCTACTATATGTTGCATCTTTCTTTACACACCTCCCCTCACTCTTTCCCTACCTCTATTTATCCAGATCTCTCCCACCCTCTCTCCCTCTATACCTCACTTTCCCTGCTCGCCCCCATCTCTATCCATCCCTCCCTCTCTCTCTCTCTCTTATTCTCTCTCCCTCTCTTATTGTTTATTTTCCATCTCTCTCCTTTTTCTCAATCACTACCTCTCCCTTCCATTCTCCCTTTCACCATCCCTACATCTCTCCTTTCCTACATATTTACATCTCTACCTCTCCCTCCCTATCTCATTGCCCACCTCTCTCTCCCCCTATATCTCACTCACTTTATCCCTTCCCCTAAGTCTTTAACTCCTCTCTCCCTAGGCTCTAGGACTTTCACCTCTATATATATTCTAGGTAAGTGCACAAAGATGGGGGACGAAAAAGGGGTCTTAAGGTACCACTTTTTTTTCTTTTTTTTTCTGAAATTAGTAAAGTCTGAACTTCGACGAGAAATTGAAGATAGGTACACTCAAAATTTGAAGATGCAACAACAACAAAAGTTGAAGTTCTCTGATTCTACTTTCTAAACTACTAATTTGTTTTGAAAATGGAGGAGATTAAGGGTTTCAAAAAGGAGCACCACATTTATTGGTCCTATTTTTTCAGAAAAAAAATAACATAGCACAAAATGTGGTGCCCCTAAAACATGAATTTTTTTTTAGAATTTTGCAAATCACTCTGGTGAGAAAGTAGCTAACATGTTGAAGTTTATGCTAGATTTTTCAGCTAATTTTTTTATGAATATTTGAATTCTTACGAATTTTCGAAGTGGACACATCCTAAAACACATAAATTTGAGCGTGCTCCCCCCCAAAATTTGTGAAAACTAATCAAAAATCAGTTTTTTTAAAAAAAATTTTAAAATTGTGTAGAATGGGGTCTAGTTTCTAAAAATGTATATTTTTTCAAAATTGGATAACAAGTAAAAAACTATGGCCAAAATACGACATGGTTTTTGACAAAAATCAGACATACTAACAAAAGAAATTATGGATGAAGACCTTAACGTTATCAAAATTTGAAAATAATTGTATGGTTGGATAGCTAAGAGAGAGCTTGACGATTATATGGTGTTTTTTTTTATTGCATTGAAACATGTGTAAACCTGATGGAGAGCACAAACAAAAAAGTTGGAAAATTTTCAATATTTATTGGAAAACACATCTCAGGCTTGAGAAGGGAATCCAAGCCTTTGGGTTGGATTTCCAAGGAAAATGCAAGCCTTAGGCTTGGTGTTTCCCAAGCCAACACATTTGTCGCACGCCAAATTTGGTGTGCGCCAAATGGAAAAAAAAATAAAAATAAATTTGGTGTGTTGCCTTATTTGGCATGTGCCATATATGGCACATGCCAAATGTATTCCATTAAATTTTTCATATTTGAACATTCTCTTTCTCTTTCTTGAGCTTTCCTTCTCAAGTCTCTCCCTCCCACTCCCTTTCTCTTTTTTCTCACTCTCTCTATCTCCCTATCTCTATTCTTCCTCCCTCCCTTCCTATCTCTCCCTATCTCTATTATTCATCCCTCTCCTCTTATATCTCCCTCTCTATCTCTATTATTCATTTCTCTTTCCCTACCTCAATTTCTTCTTCTTCTTCTCTTTCCCTCTCTTTCCCTCTCTCTCCCTTTCTCTTTCCCTCTTTCCTTCTCAACTCTCTCTCTCTCTCTCTCTCTCTCTCTCTCTCTCTCTCTCTCTCTCTCTCTCTCGTCTCTCTCTCTCTCTCTCTCTCTTTCCTTCTTTCTTTCTCAAGTCCCTCCCTCCCACTCCCTTTCTCTTTTTCTCACACTCTTTATCTCTCTATCTCTATTCTTCCTCCCTCCCCTCCTATATCTCCTTATCTCTCTTCTTCATTCTCTCTTCCCTCCTAGATCCCTTTCTCTTTTTCCCACTCTCTATATTTCCCTATCTCTATTCTTCCTCCCTCCCCTCCTACATCTCCCTATGTCTATTCTTCCTCCCTCTCCTCCTATATCTCCCTCTCTATCTCTATTCTTCATCTCTCTCTCTCTCTCTCTCTCTCTCTCTCTCTCTCTCTCTCTCTCTCCTCTCTCTCTCTCTCTCTCTCTCTCTCTCTCCCTCTTTCCCTTTCTCTTTCCCTCTTTCCCTCTTTCCTTCTCAAGTCTCTCTCTCTCTCTCTCTCTCTCTCTCTCCTCTCTCTCTCTTCTCTCTCTCTCTCTTCCTCTCTCTCTTCTCTCTCATCTCTCTCTCTCTTTCCCTCTTTCTTTCTCAAGTCCCTCCCTCCCACTTCCCTTTCTCTTTTTTCTCACACTCTTTATCTCTCTATCTCTATTCTTCCTCCCTCCCCTCCTATATCTCCTTATCTCTTCTTCATTTCTCTCTCCCTCATAGCTCCCTTTCTCTTTTTCCCACTCTCTATCTTTCCCTATCTCTATTCTTCCTCCCTCCCCGTCCTATATCTCCCTATGTCTATTCTTCCTCCCTCTCCTCCTATATCCTATATCTCCCTCTCTATCTCTATTCTTCATCTCTCTCTCTCTCTCTCTCTCTCTCTCTCTCTCTCTCTCTCTCTCTCTCTCCATCTCTTTCCCTCTTTCCCTTTCTCTTTCCCTCTTTCCTTCTCAAGTCTCTCTCTCTCTCTCTCTCTCTCTCTTCTCTCTTCTCTCTCTCTCTCTCTCTTCTCTCTCTCTCTCTCTCTCTCTCTCTCTCTCTCTCTCTCTCTCTCTCTCTCTCTCTCTCTCTCTCTCTTTCCCTCTTCTTTCTCAAGTCCCTCCCTCCCACTCCCTTTCTCTTTTTCCTCACACTCTTTATCTCTCTATCTCTATTCTTCCTCCCTCCCCTCCTATATCTCCTTATCTCTCTTCTTCATTTCTCTCTCTCCCTCATAGCTCTCTTTCTCTTTTTCCCACTCTCTATCTTTCCCCATCTCTATTCTTCCTCCCCTCCCCTCCTATATCTCCCTATGTATATTCTTCCTCCCCTCTCCTCCCTATATCTCCCTCTCTCTCCTCTCTCTCCTCTCTCTCTCTCTCGTCTCTCTCTCTCTCGTCTCTCTCTCTCTCTCTTTCTTTCCCTTTCTCTTTCCCTCTTTCCTTCTAAAGTCTCTTTGTCCCACTCCCTTTCTTTTTTTCTCA